>NW_010427323.1:51947-64543 GCF_000710305.1 Buceros rhinoceros silvestris | reverse complement strand
AGGAGGGACATGAAGTCCCCAGGATCTTGTGTCTTTAATAGTAAGACCAGCTAACTGAATACTCAGCCTCTTGAACCAGAAGGCAGAGGCAGGGAGTGGAATCAAGGCCCTATAATCTACGAGGGAACAGAAATGAACTCCTGTACCACTTAGATGTGCACAAGTCTATGGGGCCAGATGGGATCCACGGCAAAAGTCCCCACAAAGCCACTTTCCATGATCTACCAGCAGTCCTGGCTAATGGGAGAGTACCACTCAACTGGAGGTTAGCTAGTGTAATGCCTATCTACAGGAAGGGCTGGAAGGAGGACCCAGAGAACTACAGCTCTGTCAGCCTGACCTCTGTGCCAGGGAAAGTCATGGAGCAGATCATCATGAGTTCCATGACTCGGCATGTACAAGACAACAAGATCAGGCCCAGTCAGTGCGGGTTTATGAAGGGTAGGTCCTCTTTGACCAACTTGATCTCCTTTTACTATAAGGTGACCTGCTTGTTGGATGAGAGAAGGGCAGTGGATGTTCCATGATCTACCAGCAGTCCTGGCTAATGGGAGAGTACCACTCAACTGGAGGTTAGCTAGTGTAATGCCTATCTACAGGAAGGGCTGGAAGGAGGACCCAGAGAACTACAGCTCTGTCAGCCTGACCTCTGTGCCAGGGAAAGTCATGGAGCAGATCATCATGAGTTCCATGACTCGGCATGTACAAGACAACAAGATCAGGCCCAGTCAGTGCGGGTTTATGAAGGGTAGGTCCTCTTTGACCAACTTGATCTCCTTTTACTATAAGGTGACCTGCTTGTTGGATGAGAGAAGGGCAGTGGATGTTTTCAACCTGGATTTTAGTAAGACCTTTGACACCATTTCCCACAGCATTCTCGTGGAGAAACTGGCTGCCTATGGCTTGGATGGGTGTACTCTTTGCTGCATCAAAAATGATCCGGATGGCTAGGCCCAGAGAGTGGTGGTGAATGGAGTTCAGTTCAGTTGGCAGCTGGTCACAGACGGTGTTCCCCAGGGCTCAGTACTGGAGCCTGTTCTCTTTAATATTGTTATCAATGACCCAGATGAGGAGATCGAGTGCATCCTCAATCAGTTCACAGATGTGCACATGACACCAAGTTAGGTGGGTGTGTTGATCTGCTTGAAGGTCAGGAATCTCTACAAAGGGATCTAGACAGGCTGGGTTGATGGGCCGAGGCCAGTAGTATAAAGTTCAATAAGGCCAAGTGGTGGATTCTGCGCTTGGGCTACAACAAGCCCCTCAACACTACAGGCTTGGGGGAGAGTGGGTGGAAACTGCCCAGTGGAAAAGGACCTGGGGGTCTTTGTCAATTGAATATGAGCCAGCAGTGTGCCCAGGTGGTCAAGAAGGTCAATGGCATTCTGGCTTGTATCAGCAGTAGTGTGGCCAGCAGGAGTAGGGAAGTGATTGTCCCCTTGTCCTTGGCACTGGTGAGGCTTTGTCCAGTTTGGGGCCCCTCACTACAAAAAGGATGTTGAGGTTCTGGAGCATGTTCAGAGAAGAGCAACAAAGCTGGTGAGGGCTCTGGAGAGCAAGTCTTAGGAGGAGTATCTGAGGGAACTGTCATTGTTTAGCCTGGAGAAGAGGAAGCTGAGGGGAGACCTAATTACTCTCTACAACTATCTGAAAGAAAGTTGTAGTGAGGTGGGGGTTGTTCTCTTCTCCCATGTGACAAGTGACAGGATGAGAAGAAATGGCCTAAGTTGCACCAGGGGAGATCTAGGGTAGATATCAGGAAGAACTCCTTTGCAAAGAGGGTTGTGAAGCATAGTAACAGGCTGCCTGGGGAGGTGGTGGAGTTCCCATCCTTGGAAGTGTTTAAAAGATGTGTAGATGTGGCACTGAGAGACGTGGTTTAGGGATCTTGGCAGTGCAGGGTGAATGGTTGGACTTGATGATCTTAAAAAAAAAGCCAGATGATTCTGTGATTCTATGATTTGTGGATACATAAAGTAGGGAAATACAGTTAGGCTTACAAATATATATAAATAGAGTATACAAGTTGTACCTTGCATCTGACAATCAGCAAGTGTTCTGTGCTCTTCAAAGAGAATGCTATTCAAAAGAGATTTGAGGCTGAAGAACGCAAAGGACTTGTCGTAAATCCAGGAAATAACTTTGTATACGAAAGACAGAACAAAGCATCTGACTGTTAGTTTGAAAGGGGCAAATGGTAGAGGAAGGTGGCCTTACTGTCAGTGTGGAGGAGGTGGAATGAAGTGTGACCGTGAGACAAAGTGTGTAAGTGATAAGTAATATCAAGTGGGAAAAACTAGCCAAAGTCTTGCTGCTGTAACATCGTAGGGTAGAGATGGAAGCTGGTTGAATACACAAGACAAGAAGGTGGACTCAATGTGCTGAAGACAGTTGTAACAATGAATTATACTGTGGGCCATGAAAACAAAATCAGTCTGAAACCAGAATGTAAAAGACATGATTAGTTAAAAAAAAATGCTGACAAACTGGAGCAAGTGTGACAGCCCCAGGGACTGGGGCATGAAATGTAGAAGAAGAATCTGAGGTAACTGGGTTTGTTTACCCTGGTGAAGAGAAAACTAACAGAGATTGAAATGATGACTAGTTAATGGGTGTTTATATAGAAGATAAGACAAGCTTCTCTGAGGTGCACAACAGGAGAAGAAAAAGCAGCTGTTGCAGTAAGGGAAGTACTGGTTGGATTTAAAGGGGGAAAAAATGTCCATTCTTGGAAGTATTCAGAACTTGACTGAATACTTGACTGGGATTGCCCTTAGTAGCCTGATGTAACTTTGAAGTTGCTCCTACTTTGAGCAGAGGGTTGGTCCAGTTGATCCCCCTAAGGCTAAATAGATCTAAGATTTTGTAGCAAATTCTGTTTAGAATCATTATCTATACTTGAATTGACAGGTGTTATTGAGGGAAAGCATTGTTAAAATACTGGACCAGTTAAATCTTACTTGGATGGTGTATTCAATATAATCGAAGCATGAATATAAGGTTTCATTTAAGCACAATGCCTGGAAGTTATTCTCCTGTCTAAGATGAGTTATGTGGTACTTCTTATGCATTTGATGGAATTAAATAATACAGTTAGATTAAGATGTTTATTTAAAAGGTAGCTCTTAAAACATATTTTCAAATTTCTGTATCTAATTTACAACATTTGCATATCCAGTTTTGAAATTCTATGTTTAAATGGTGGAAGAAAGGGTAATAATTTTTGTACTGAAGTATCTTGCGTAAGGGTGTTTTCTACTGGATGGTTCATACCAATCATAACTACAAGTTCAGTTTCTTCCTAATACTGGTATTCTTTGCTGTTTCTGTGGATGGATGTTTTTTGTAGGAGAAGGCTGTTGTATAGTTTTAACTCCCTATTTTTCACAGCGATATTTAAAGAATATAATTTGACCTCTTTTTAAAGAACATACTTTATTCTTTTAGCTACTGAAAAGTTATGTACTGATACAGGATCTCCTTTAGTAGGTAAGTGCAAGAAGGAATGCACTTTTATTTGAAGTAGTGTTAAATATTGCAAGATTGTTAATAGTAAATACAAGTTCTGAAGATGGATCTACAAGCTGTTTAAAATAGTGGTGTTGTTAAAAAGCCATGAATAAAAAACCAAGTTCTGGATTTAAAGTTACTAGCTGTTGTCAGTACAAGAAAGGATGGGAATACCTGTCAGGAAAAATTTGGTGACCTTGAGAGATGCAGAAATAGAACTAGGATGAAATTTAAATGCCAAATATTAATACATTTTGAGATTCATTACTAGAATTTCTGCTGTCAGCAGAAGACTTTTCAGCTGGCTGTGACAGAGGAAGTGTAAGATTTGTGTATATTAGTGTTATTACAGAACACCTCATCAGTCATCAGTAAAATGAGACTATTAAAAAGCATATGCAGTTTTTGAATCTATCAAGAGACATATGTCTGTGGAGAGATACTGAAGCATCAGAGTATATGTATTGAGACTGCATAGGAGCATGGCTCCTTTGTGCTCAGGAAAAAAAATAATCAGATGGTATCAAGGTTAATAAGAAGATTGGGAAAAATAATTTTATATAAAAACTTACTTTGTAAGAGGAGATTCTCAGCATAGTTTACAGTGCAACAGTCTGAACTAATTCATTTACATGTCTTCTGGGCTGCAGCTGGCTCGTATTAGACTAGTTCATAGTGGTACTCGTAGTATTTGACCTATTCATACAACAATTCCCAAGTTTTTCTTCTCTCTTGTTCCATTTCTAAGCTTGTGACCATGCTTTTTTTGGAAGTGATGCTCCTGCTGTTACATTTGTCAAATCTGTAATCTGCTTGCATTCTACAGCTTCGTCTTTAGGGGGTTGCTGAGGGATGGTTCAAATGAGGTCTCTTAAGCATGTGGGAAGGGTTCAGATCTGGAAACGATCTGAACTGCTAAAGGCAAACGCAGTGACAGAAAAAGGCAATACAAACTCGCTCTGAATAATTCCAGTCTGGAAACTGATAGAAAGCTCTAAAATGCAAAAGAATGAGATGCTGAAATTACCTTCCAATAAGAATGAAAAAAGCAAAATGTTTAATTAAGGAAGAAAAGTTGATTAAATTACTAAATGTTTGAAATACTTTGTGGGATATAAATGATAAGGGTCTGGACTTCCTGATTGGATAAATCCTTGTTTCTTACGCAAGCAATGCGATAAATTGTTTAATAAATTCTGATGTATTTAATGTGAAAAGTTAAAATCTATAAATAACAAAAGTTATTGAAAATAACAGAGAGTTGCATTACAGGACTGCTATATTTAGCCATATTCAATGCCACGGAATTACTGCTAGACCTTCAGGTCCTGGTAGTTATAGACTCTTCGAAAAGGAACTATATACTAATTCATTCAGATGTCTTTCTGAAGTGTATTTTATTAGATTTTTACGATGATAGCTTAAGTTTCTACCCCCCTCCTTTCCCCTGCTTCCCCCGCCCCCACTGGGCATGTAGAGAAATTGCTGCTACTAGGTGAGGTTAATTTGTCCCCCTCACTTTGTTCAGCAGAAACTTACTACTCATATGTAAATCCATTGGTGCTAATAGGATTAAGGTTTCTGGGTGTCTTAAGGTGGAAATGAAGCAAACATTTATAGTGTTGAGCTGTTTTCATTGAAGGATGAGAACCTAAAGAAATGGTGTGTTTGAAAGGAAGAACCTGATTTGATGCTGCACTTGTAGGTGGAACTTGAAAAAACAAACTTAGTTGCTTTGGATATTGTATTTTCTTTGAAATTAATTCAGTAAATGGTGTTGGTAATTTTTTGTCATACTGTTATAGGAGCTGTTTGTTCACAATATGTGCTATGCGATTCACAAACCCATGAAGTTAAGACCCTGCTTTGGAAAGCTTAGTTTATGAATGCATATTGTATTACTTACTCTCTTAACCAAATCTATTTCTGTTGCTAAGGTGCTTTCCTTTGTTTCAAAGGAAAAGGCTTGACTATTTCATATCTAGTCCAAAATAGTTTTAGTCCATCTTTTCAAAGGGGATATTTGTGAATGCGTTTGTGAATAATCATGTTAGATAGGGTTTAGAAATGTGTGTAAAAGTGATGAGGGAGGCTGAGGAATTTACATTCTGTCTCTGTATATTTTATGGCAAAAGTGCTTAAAGCCTTGAGCAGGTGTACTGTTCCGTTTCTGTTCAAATGTGAAGAAAAATTGAGGCATAAAGAAGTTAATTTGACTAGATCAAAATCATGTGAATTGACAACCAAAAAAGGAAAAATGTTCTTTCTAGACCAGTTTGGAGCCCCATTCTTTTGCTGTGATTTCAGCCCAAATGCTGGGAGCTAAATAATGGGTGGTTATGATAGAGAAATCTGTTGTATGAAAATCAGAGAGCATACGAGTTTTATTACCACCTTGGACTGTAGCCCTGTAACAATGGACTTGGTGATGAATCTTTCTTTCTTTCCCTGGGAAGGTAGAGCTCCTCAGCTGAGACATAGAAGACAATCCTCCAATTCCCTTATCCCAAGAGCTTAGACAGTAGAGTGAACAGTGTCATGATACTTGACTGTATGATTATTGTTTACTCGATGTTGATATAATGACAGTTTCAGGTGGTATTACATGTTTTGGCTGAACCACTTGTAGTCAGCAGTACATGATTTCTGTCCCTGGCAGTAGAAAAACCATAAAAACTTTCAGAGTACTAAACTGATTCTGTAGTGCTTTTCCCTCACAAGTTTCTTGATTAGTTGGAAATTATTTGAAATTGCTTTGGAAGAAAAACTTTTAAAGTTTGGCAGTTACAGAAAGATAAATACATGAAGTTCTTGAAGTTTGCAGAACTTACGTGAAGCTACACAAAATTTCTACATTTGCAAAATTTAGAAGCCAATACAGCATATTCAATTGTATCTGTGGAGTAAAACTACAAATGAATATAGGTTGAATGAGACTTTGTTTATATTAATTTTCTAGGTTACTGTTGGTTAAACCACACTCATTTCATGACTTGCTGAATTGCAACAGCATTTCATCGAGACACCTGTTCTTTTCAGATAGGATTTGATAAGTCTAACTTATTAAAACTTTACCTCTACTCTTGAGTAAAATTGCTGGTATATTCAACTTTCTGACTCTCATATGTCACTTTCTAAAGTATTTTCCTATCTATCTATAAATGTTTCTGAAGATTGTGAGTGCTGTGGGATTCCTTAGGTTGATTTCTTACAGAAAAAAAACACAGTTGAACCAAATTCTGAACCTTCTCTGCCAGTATCAGCTGTATCTGGAAGAGGAGTGAAAGTCTTAAGTTTTTTAAAGCAATTTTTCATTACAGGCTTAATGACTGTGATGTAAGCTCTAATTAGTCCTCCTCTGCCATGTTATCTCAGAATAAAATCAGGCATAACTTCACTTACTAGCACTTACCAGCATCCACATAGCACTGAATTAGGAGTAGGATGTTGTGTATCTATCTATCTGTCTATTTTATGCCTATAACGTGGTAAATAAGGTTTAAGAGATGAAGTTCAGGTTAGTATGAATGCAGGATACAAAGTTGTGTGAAACAAGTTGTTAGTTGTGCTGCAAGAGCTTATTTTGCTCTTTCTCTCTCTCTGTATAGAGATAAGGAGAGAAAAAGAGAAATGGTTTTTGGGTCATATCTAGACTTTCTGATGATAATGGCTTAATTCTTTCCATGCCTGGTAAATATTTGGACTCTATGGAATGCCAAAATTTTCAGATTACAGATTTAAACGTTGGTTGATCTAAATTGTTCTGGCAGTACTAAGACAACACTCTGAGAGGGCAAACCTTGTGATTGTAGGCTACTTTGTTTCCAGGAGGTACACTTAAAAACCAAAAGAATTAAAGAAGTCTATGCCTTTCCTAGCCTGAAAGCAGTTTTGCAGAGCTGAAATACAGTTTTAAAATTCTCACATGCTTTCTTTCTAAAATCTAAAAAAGCTTTTCTAGTCTGTGATGTAATTGAGAAACCTTTCTGACCCAAATTATCAAGACATTAATTTCCATTATGCTGGTTTCTTTTCATACAGAGTTCTACTTAACTTGATAAGGTTTCATTTGTTTGTTTGTTTGGGCTTTTATGCATTGAATTCTTAAGTGGGTGTTAGAATGAGAAAAATTCCATTCTTCTCTGCATCTGTGGAAGTGACTACTATCAGGTTTTTTTGGTGGCAAAGGGTAGTTTGTAAGGAAAACTGCCTTGACTTGTCTGTCTTTCTCTCCTACTCTGTGTGTAGTGCTTGTTGCAAAATCCAAGTGCTTCAGGTTCTCATAATGATGAAAATAGTTCCCAGCATGCAGCCTGAGCAAGAATGAATTTTGATGTCTTTGGAAGGTGAAGATTAAGAGATGTATTGACTCTGCAGTGGAAAAGTACAATAGCTGACTTTGAGGAGGAACAGAGGACTTAAAAACTGTGGGTTCTTCAACAGTGGCTCCCCTCACATCCAAAATCTTCAAGAATTTTTGGTAGATACTCGAGTATCATTATGATCTGTGCTATCTTTGGTTTAGCTGTCATGTAAGGCTGAATTGGAAGTGCAGCATTGTGTTTCCATTCCAGCATGGTAATGCTGCACTGTATTTTAGAAATTTCTGTAGTGATCTTAAAATATTTAAATGCAACAACATTACCATTTTATTTAAAAAACTCGACACATTTCTGGAGGTTTAATTTGTGTAGGTTGTGTATTTTACTGATACTCTATTTCAGTCAAATGTATAACTTTCAGAAGTTTTTAACCTGTCTGGGATAACCACTGAGCAGTTTTATTGTCAATGACTTTCAATATTGTGGTTAAAGTATGCAAGTTTAGTCTTTTTTTTTCATCATAAATTCCTTCCAGCTTCTAAAATCTTGAGCTGCATTAGTTTCCTTGTTTTTTGACTTGCGATCAGGCAGCTAGAAACATGTGAGTTACTGTTAGTGTAATCTACATGATATGTAAAATATGTAGCCTGTGCATTATTGTCTTAAAACAGTAAGCAGGCAAACTGGAAGTTTTATTTTTGAAATGATCACAATGAAAATTATAAACTGTCATTATCCATGACAGTATACCTTTTGCATGTAGGATGTGTAAGTTGAGATCGTGAGATTACATCTAGTTTACTTAAATTCTTGTTTCTAAATGCTACATCAGTTACTTTTTAAAAATGTTGCATTTTTTGGTTACTTACGAACTTACATTTCAAGTTACTAAAATGTTTTAAAAAGCAAGAAGTGTGTGCAAATGAAACTGAACATCCTCAAGGTAGTGGTTGACTGAATTATTTCTTGAGGGAGGCTCTGCAAGGAAGCAAAAGGCAGTCCACACAGGTAGAGATGAAGGACAGACCTTTAGAAGCTGTTGCAGCAACTGCAGGAACAAATAAGAAAAACAGTATTACAGGGTCTAAAAGTTTGACTGTTTTTTATTTAGCCCTCAATAATTAAATGAAGAGGTTACTGGCCTGTTCTGTATTTTCTTATAAATTGTGCATAGTTTTGCTGAAAAATGTTAAAAACTCAGAAAAACTTATTAAACGTTCAGGTGTGTTTGTAGATAAAAGAAAATGGTGATTTATCTCAGTATCTGTACAGGTAGTACAAAGCAGCAGTCCGATACTTGACAGTATAATTTGCTGCATCCATAAAGTCTGTAACAAATGCCCAATACTGAATCTTGGATTACTGTGCAGTTACACTAAAAAACCCCAAACAGAGCCAAAACAAAACTATACAACCACAGAATGATCATATGTTTCAGTTTTGCAAGGGCCGGTGTTTATCTTTCTGAGGTAGAATTCCCAACTGAAACCAGCAGCAAGTGTGTAAAAGGAAGTGTCAGTGGATTATGCATAGTATTTTATCTCGACTACTTGATACATATAGCCATTTCTTATATTTTTTTCAGTGCTGTTGTAAATAGTTATCTGAATTTATCCATTTAAACTATATTTGATTTCTTTACCCATACCCAGAGAAGGAGCCAGTGCTGTGATTTTTAGGTTATCCATTTTTTAAAACCTGAAAGCTGTTGAATGAAGCTTACTAGAAGTTATAATTTGTAAAATTAAGTAAGTTCTGAGAGATCCATCTTTTTGAAAGACAAATTATGATAACTGAGTCAATATACTTAGTGAAACACTTCAGTGAGATTCTCTACCTTTACTAGTGTTTCTGGTGTTAGAATTTTGCATTTGTTTCCCAGTGCTTTCTGGTTTTGTGTGATCTTTGGTGTATTAAAGCCTGAGATCTCGTGTGCCTTTTTCTATTGTGTCTTTGATCTTCGGTTTTGGTACTTGTCAACATAACCAATGCTCTGTTGAAGTGAGCAATTTTATTTTCTCAAATATTGGTGATCAGTGTATTCATCAAATTACAGCTTATTGTGAGTAAAATAATCTAGCGGATTTCAGAATGTTTTTTAAAACGATATTTGAAAGGTTACTGTTACCTCTTTCCTTCAATTTACTGATTAGATTGTTAAACAATTAAGAAACCGAAGTAGTTCACCAATCAAGTATCTACTCTGTGTAAGTCAAAGCCCCTGCTTTAGGTGGAGTAAGTAGGGATGTTAGAACAGTGGATTTTATTTCTTTTTTACACATTTCGCCCCCTCTCCTCTTTATGACAAGCCTTTGTAGAGAGTTCTGCACACTTGTCTGTTCTTTTTGTATGTGGCTGCACCGGCTTGATGAAGTTTGCATTGTTGCTTCCCTGCACAGAGCGAAGGAGCACACTGAGCCCAGATGCCTCTGGATTATGACCAGTAATTGTGATGTTATTCTTTAACAAAAAAAGAGTTTGTGAGAACTTGCCATGTGCGTTTGAAGACACCTTAGACTCTATTTAGGAGAGCAGTTTTTTTCCTGCATAATACATACTGCTTTTTTTTTTTTCGCTTGTCTCTTTGCATAAAGTCTTACTTTAAAAAAATTTGCAGTTAGCAAGTTCTCTGAATCCGCTGAAGAGGGTGTATGTGAATATTTTCCCTTAGTCCCATGCTGATGTTTTGAAGAGCTGTGATGTATAGTACAGGCACAAGGAAGGAAAGGTAGCTGGAGGGTTTTATGATGTGCATGTGTAGAGACATTTCTAATAGGCTTTCAGGGACCTATTCAAGTGTGTTAGTCGGGACATGGTAGGGGCTTCAGAAAAGGAGCTCCTTGTCTTTCCTCTGTACTTGCTGGCCAGAAGAAACTTTGTCTGAATATAGTTTAGATTATGCGAGTTTTGGTTGTACTTAAAAGCTTATTCTCATGCAGTTTTATCTAACGAAGTATTTCAACACCTTTGAGAGAAGAACACTGCAATCATGCTGCTTCCTTCCTGTTTAGTTTCTGAAGCTAAATAAAAAACAGTTAAAATGAAAATGTGTGTCCATAGAGGATGCGCGCCTTCCATCACGATCTCCATTTCCATTTCTGAAATAAATGCTAGAAGCCCCCATACACATTTTCTTTGGCAGTGAAGATGAGGTAGTTTAAGGCTCTTCATTAGATGCTGGTTTAGAAGGTGTAAGCTTATCTCGTAACAATATTTGAAACCTTGTCTTTCAAGCATTTCCTAAGAAACAGTTATTTAGTTGCAGAGGTTCTTTATTCTAGATTCTGTTCACACTCTTTTTCTGCTATGGATTTGTTTTGACTGCTTAAAATACTACCTATTTTAAAAGTCTAGATTTTTAGTTTTAGCTTAGATTTTTTTTTTCTTAAATCCACAGAAGAAACAAAATTTTTTGCAATTTAAATGAGATGCCTAACCCTTTGGTTGAAGATTAGGCATGTAAACCTCTATTCAGCTGATACTTGGTGAATTGGTGAGTGTGAAGCAGTTTCAGGTCAGTAGGGAGGAACTGAGTGTTTTTTTAATTTTATTTTTAATTTCTCTTCCTGCAAAGTTAAACACTTTCAGTTGTGGAACATATGTAAATAAAACCTCAAGGTGGTGGTATGAGCTTGTATTTTCCAATAGTCAGTATGCAGGTACAGTGGGCCACATATTCCAGTTGAAATGCTAATCTAGAATGTTACTGTACAGGTAAAGCTTCTCACCTCTCTGTCAAAAATCATCCTGTGGATGTGGAAGGAAGAGAATGTCTAAAACTCTCAACACCTGCAAATACATGTTAGTCACTTAATTTATTCCAGCTATATTTGTTTAGTTTTGTAATTCAGGCCATTTACATGCAAGATTGAAAACCTTTTCTTTTTGGGGGGAAGGATGAATATGACTTTCATGCATTTAGAAATGCTGAGTTGATTACTGCTGTTGATTAGTGTGCACGACAGACCTACAGCATCTTGTGCTTTTCTGAACACACTCTAATCCCTGATACAGCAGTGTTGCCTGCAGACTTTCGCGTTACATAGTCCAGCCAGACTGCTGACATCATTCACAATCCTTTCCCTATCCCTCTTAGATATTTGGAGAAGCCTTATTATACAGTAGACAAGTAAATTTCATTGAAACCTAGGTGCCTTGGCAGGGGTGGGTGACAGAAGGACGTTCTTCAAGTTACCTTTAAAATGTTCAGCCAAAGAAATATTTAATAATCAAGGAAGAAATCTTTCAATTCTTGTAATTTGTCCAAGAAATTAGGGTGATGTGGGATTGGTGGGGGCCAGCCAGATCATTAAGTTCAGCTCCTGCAATAACTATAGTGATGCAATGGATGTCTACCTCAGAAGAAGCCACGTAAAACTCACTCCATGGACCATTTCAATTTGACTCATGTCATTCTGACATCATTACCATACAGACATACTGTCATTTTCTGCCTGGTGACTTCCCACCCACACCCCCACCCCACCCCTTTTTTCCCCCAATTTTTTGTTCTTCTCCCCAGGGTTGAAGAGGTATCGGTGCTAAGATTCACCAGGAAAAAGTCTGTCACTTGTAAGAGAGGAGTAGGTGGGAGAACAGAGAGTAGTAGTTTCTGTAGTAGTTTCAAGTCTGAGAAGTGTAGGATTTGATGCCTCTTTACCCTCTTCTATTCAGTCTGTCCTTCCTGTTCTTTTCTGCATTATTCTTGTTTTCCTGTGTGAAATAACACCTTGCACAATACGTGTACCATAAGGTTATTTCAGC
>NW_010427323.1:15199-51831 GCF_000710305.1 Buceros rhinoceros silvestris | reverse complement strand
GCAGGACTGGGTACACAGAATTTCTGGTTGCAGGAACTGATGATGACATTTTCCTTGCAAAGTGAGGAGTAAATTTCTCAAACAAGCGATACTTCAGTGTAAAGCTTTAAATGAAAAAAATTTTAGTACAGCATGTGAATCACCAGAGAGATCTTACTAAAAAAAAACCAAACAAACCAACCCGAACAAAAAAACCTCACTGCCCGACAAAAGTCTGCCTGGTTAGTAGTTCCAGTAGCTATACCAAAACATCTGTGTACCACTAGGTCCATATTGGCATTTTGTAATTCATGGGTGTGCCGTTTGTCAGCTGAGAGTGAAAACGGTTCCTGTTGCAGGAACAAGAGAGACTTTCATTACTAATTTTGAGAGTGTGCATGTAAGTTTCTATTTTGGGGGCAGACTATTTCAGTATGTATTTATCCTTCAAGTTTTAAAAATCTGTTGTAGTACATTGGTGTACACTAACAGTTATTTGATCCTGAATTTACGATCTAATAATTCTTAAAATTAAAGTATATGAAAGAACTTTTAAAAATTTCCTATTTAAATGCAACTATGTGACTTTTTCATTCTTGGCCCCTTTATTTCAGTAATGTGTAGCATTTGCTTTTCTAGCTTAATGATGACTTAAAGCAGCACTATTAGCTTTTAACCCTTTTAATTGATGATTTTACTTGTTATGGAATAAGCATATTGCAATTCTCAGCTGCATTGGATTTTTTACCTAAGAAGTTACCTCTGCAAAGGCTTGCCTACGGATAGGCTCTCTGTATACACATGGTTTTAGCTCGTGGTTATAATATTGTTCATTTTGGCCTATTTCTTTCTTTGCTTTGTAAATGGAAAGCATTTCAGATAAAGAGACAATATTAGTGCATCATATAGTTTACTTAGATGGAATATGCACTAGAAACTTCTGCAGACACATTTGCTATGAATTTATATGGTTGTGATGTTTCCTTGGTGGTCCTAGTAAAGGTGCAGATTTTGCTGATGGATAATTTTTCTCAGTGAGTTGGTACACAATATATAAGAACTGTGCTTTTAACAGGAGATGTTGAGCTAGGGAATTGTGCTTTTATTTATAGATAAAAAGCTTAAGTGCAGACTGAAGCAGTAATCAGAGGAAAACTGATTACTGACTGCCTGCTCTTTTTCCCTCTTTTGAACACTTTGTAATGATGTATTGCTCTTCCCTAGTTAGTATTTATTTGTACTAGTTAAAGACAGACTTAGAAGTTCTGTGCTCTTTAGCAGTGGACTGTGAAAAAGGGAAACCTTGATGAGTAATAGAGCCATTTGTCCCTCACCTTCATGAGTTTATAGAAATCCCTAATCATTAGTTTATAGAAATAGCTTGGAGTCCTTCTGATTTTTATTTTTATTATTCTTTTGTATTGATATCCATTGCTCATTCTGCTAGTTTTCTTTTTCTGGAAAGACGTAATATTGAAAGATGTGGTTAAAGAAAGATCAGGAAATGATGTGTGGCAGTTTTTGATAACACCTTCACAAGTATTGCTGAGTTCCTGATAAATGTCTATGCTAAGCTGTGATCATTTACTCCTCTTTCTTTAGTTCTTTTGTGCCTTAATCAGCTTTTAATTAATTTGTCTCCCTCTGCTTGGTCAACAGTTTCTGTTGCAAAGTATCTTTCAATTGTTCTAGAAACCATTTGAAATCAGTTGTATGTAATTTATATATTCACAAAAACAATCTGTATTCATGCTTCTCATACTTACGTATTTCTTGCAATTAAAATGCTGTAACCTTTTTTTATGTTTTAATGATCATTTAAACCTCTTTCTTAGGTCCTGAAAGTAGTATTTGTTATAAAAATCCAATGGTCATTCAGTACCTTTTGAAAGAACTGTGGAGGTTTGACCATTATGCCTCTCTTGAGACTGTTCTTGATCATTTGCATTTTTCAGTTCTCTGATCTCAGTCCTTTCAAAACTGTCAGATGAATACCACTAGATCCTTGTCATTAATCACACTGCTTGAAGCAACCCCTTTTTTTTTGATAGACTCATGTATTTGACAATAAACTGTGCTAAGAAGTGGGCAACTATATCACAGTTCCTGTCAAGACTGCAATGATGGTGTGAAATCTGATAGCCGCCTGTGATGGCATGACTGGATGAATAAAGAGAGAGCAGCGGATGTCGACTTCAGCAATGCTTTTGACACTGTCTCCCATAACATTCTCAAAGGGAAGCTTTGGAAGCGTGGATTAGATTAGAGTGGAGAGCGAGATGGATTTAGAACTGGCTAAATGACAGAGCTAGAGGGTTGTAATCAGTGGCACAGAGTCTAATTGGAGGAATGGTAGCAAGTGGTGTTCCCTAGGGATCAGTACTGCGTCCAGACTTGTTCAACATATTCATCAATGACCTGGATGAAGAGACAGAACATAACCTCAGCAAGTTTGCTGATGATACAAAACTGGGAGGAGTGGCTGACACACCAGAAGGCTGTGTTGGCAATCAGCAAGTCCTGGACAGGCTGGAGAGCTGGGTAGAGAGGATTCTAAAGAAGTTCAAGAAGGGCAAGTATAGAATCCTGCATCTGAGGAGGAATAACTGCATGCACCAGTATAGGTTAAGGGTTGACCTGCTGGAAGGCAGCTCTGGGGAGAAAGACTTGGGAATCCTGGTGGACAACAAGTTAACTGTGAACCAGCAATGTGCTCTTGTGGCCAAGAAGGGCAGTGGTATCCTAGGCTGCATTAAGAAGAGTGTGACCAGCAGGTCAAGGGAGTTTCACCTCCCCCTCTACTCTACCACATCTGGTGAGGCCACATCTGGAGTACTGTGTCCAGTTCGGGCCTCCCAAGTTCAAGAAAGAGAAGGAGCTTCTGGCTAGAGTCTGGTGGAGGGCTATGAAGATGAGGAGGAGGCTGGAGCATCTCTTACAGAAAGGCTGAGAGACCCTGGTCTGTTTAACCCGGAGAAGAGAAGACTGAGAGGGGATCTTAGCCATGCTTATATGATATCTAAAAGGTGGGTGTCAGGAGAATGGGTCATTTCTTTTCTTTGGTGTCCAGAGGCAGAGCAAGGGACAGTGGGCATAAACTGGAACACAGGAGATTCTATCTGAACATGAGGAAAACCAGAGCACTGAAACAGGCTTCCCAGAGAGGTTGTGGAGTCGTCTTCTTTGAAGATACTCAAAACCCACCTGGATGTGATCCTGTGCAGTCTGCTCTAGGTGAACCTGCTTTAGCAGGGGGGTAGGAATACATGATTTCCAGAGGTCCTTTCCAACCCTTACCATTCTGTGATTCTGTGAAATTCAGATAGTTGTCTGTCAATTCTTCTGTACCTGGAGATGTTTTTGATTTCCTCATATTTCAGTGTAGGACTTAGCAGTGCTGCTATTATCTAAAGGCTAAGTGTATTTAGATGTTTTATATAATTCACAGAATTGAGGATTTAATTAAACTGCCTACCTCTCCTTCATCACCAGTTTCTATTACAAAGTTTCTTACAGGTCATTCTAGATACAGTTTAAAATTTGTTGTAAACCCTACACTCAAAATTTTTACAGAATAGTTTCAGTCAGAAGAGACCTTTAAGATCATCAGGTTCAACTGTTCACCCTGTACTGCCAGGTCATCACTAAACTGTGTCCCTAATCACCGTATCTGCACATCTGTTTTAATACTTCCAGGGATGTTGACTCCATCTCTTCTCCGGGCAACCTGTTCCAATGCTTGACAGCTCTTCTGGTGAAGAAATTTTTCCTAATATGCAACCTAAACCTCCCCTGGCACAACTTGAGACCTTTTCCTTTTGTCCTGTCGCTTGTTTCTTGGGAGAACAGACCGGCTCCCACCTCACTACAACCTTCTCTCAGGTGGTTTTCAGGTAGCCTCCTTTTCTCCACGCTAAACAATCCCAGTTCCCTCAGCCGTTCCTCGTAAGTTTGTTTTCTAGACCTCTCACCAGCTTCATTGTTCTTCTCTGAACTCGCTTCAGAACCTCAGCATCCTTTTTGTAATGAGGGGCCCAAACTGGACACGGTACTCAAGGTGTGGCCTCAGCAGTGCCCAGTACAGGGGGACAATCACCGTCCCACTCCTGCTGACCACACTATTGCTGATACAAGCCAGTTTGCCAACGGCCTTCTTGGCCATCTTGGCTGGCTCATTCAGCCAACTGTTGACCAACACCTCCAGGTCCTTTTCCTCTGGGCAGTTTCCACCCACTCTTCCCCAAGCCTATAGTGTTGCAGGGGCCTCTTGTGACCCAAATGCAGGACCTGGCTCTGGGCCTTGTTGAACCTCATACCACTGGCCTTGGCCCATTGGTCCAGCTGTCCAGATCCCTCTGTAGAGCCTCCTGACCTTCAAGCAGATCGACACACCCACCCAACTTGGTGTCATCTGTGAACTTACAGAGTCTGGGCAGTTTCCACCCACTCTTCCCCAAGCCTATAGTGTTGCAGGGGCCTCTTGTGACCCAAATGCAGGACCTGGCTCTGGGCCTTGTTGAACCTCATACCACTGGCCTTGGCCCATTGGTCCAGCTGTCCAGATCCCTCTGTAGAGCCTCCTGACCTTCAAGCAGATCGACACACCCACCCAACTTGGTGTCATCTGTGAACTTACAGAGGGTGCACTCGATCCCCTCATCCGGGTCATTGATAAAGATGTTAGAGAACAGGCTCCAGTACTGAGCCCTGGGGGAACACCATTTGTGACTGGCTTCCAACTAGATTTAGCTCCATTCACCATCATTCTTCAGGCCTGACCATTCAGCCAATTTTTGATGCAGCAAAGAGTACACTCATCCAAGCCATGAGCAGCCAGTTTCTCCAGGAGAATGTTGTGGGAAGTGGTGTCAAAAACTTTACTGAGGTCTAGATAGGCAAACGTCCCCAGGTCTTCCCTCATCGACTAAGTGGGTCAGCTTGTCAGACATAGGAGAGATCACGTTAGTCAAGGAAGACCTGCCTTTGCAGGAGCACTCAGGGCTGTCTGAGTATGTGGGGATGGGATTAGACCTCCCCATCTGGAGCTTTGTGCTCTGAAAATGTGATGGGCAAGAAAAAGGGTTTCTATAGATACATCAGCAGCAAAACGAAGACTAAGGAAAATGGAGACCCACTGCTGAATGGGACCTGATACCAAAGGGCATGAGACATGGTAAAGTACTCAATGTTTTATTTGCCTTGTTCTTAACTGTTAAGACTGGCCTGCAGGAATCCCAGGCACTGAGGCCAGTAGGAAAGTCTGAAGCAATGAAAACTTACCCTTGGTAGTAAATGATCATGCTAGGGAACATTTAAACAAACTGGATATATGCAAGTCTCTGGGACTTGATGAGATTCATCTATGAGTGAGTGCTGAGGGAGCTGGTCAATGTCATTGTGAGACCACTCTCAATAATCTTTGAAAGGTCATGGTGATTGGAGAAGCACCAGACGACTGAAAGAAAACAAATGTCACCCGTATCTTCAAGACAGGCAAAAAGGAAGAATCTGGAAAATTGAAGACCAGTCAGTTTTACCTCAATCCGTGGGAAGGTGATAGAGCAGCTAAATTTCCAAACTGCTTCCAAACACATGAACAACAGGAAGGAGATCAGGAGTAGTCAGCATAGCTTTCTGGAGGAGAGATCATGCTCAATAACCTCAGTTACTTTCTGTGATCACACGGCAAATAGTGTGGATGAGGGTGTGTTCAACACTGTGTCTCATAATGTCCTTGGTAGACAAATCAATGAATTACAGGGTAGATAAGCAGGCAGTAGTGAGGTGGATCAAAAGCTGGCTGAACTGCTGAGGTTGAAGCATTATAAACAGTGGCATAAAGTGCAGCTACAAGGTAGTCATCAATGGTGTTCTCCGTGGGTTGATGCTGGGACTAATACTGTTTAGCGTCTTCATTAATGACCTCAGTGATGAGACACAGTGCACTCTCAGAGGGTTTGCAAACAGAATGAGGAGAAGTTGATACACTGAATTGCTGAACTGGTATTCAGAGGAACTTCAATATGCTGGAGAACAGAGCAGACAAAAACATCAATCAGCTCAACAAAGGGAGATGCCAAGTTTTGCACCTGGCAGTGAATAACTCCATGCAACAGTACAGGCTGATAGCTGACCAGCTGAGAAATAGGTTGGCAAAAAAGGGCCTGGAGGTCCTGGTGGATAGAGTTTTATATAAGCTGGTGATGTTCCCTGTGGCAAATAAGGTCAAAGAGCATCCTGTGCTTCATTAAGAGCAGGGTTGCCAGAAGGTGATCCTTCTGCTCCACTTATCAGTGGTGAGACACATTTGGAGTGCTGTGTTCAGTTCTGGGCTCCACAGTGCAAAAAGAAGAAGGACCCATAAAGTCTGAAGCTTGCTTCAGTGAAGGGCTGTGAAGATAGTGAAGGAGTTGAAGCATCTGGTATTTGAAGAGAATCAGAGAGAGCTGTGACTCTTCCACCTGAGACAGAGAAGGTTCAGGGGGATGTTACCAATATATTGCTAAAGATATGTGATGGAGCCAGATTCTTCTCGGTGATGTCCAGTGGCAGGACAAGATACAACGGGTGCAGATTGGAATACAAGAAAATCCATTTAGAGGAGAACCTGTTTGACTTGAGGATGATCAAACTTTGGAATATGGGGTG
Organism: Buceros rhinoceros silvestris; assembly: GCF_000710305.1. NCBI lineage: Eukaryota > Metazoa > Chordata > Aves > Bucerotiformes > Bucerotidae > Buceros > Buceros rhinoceros. The sequence goes on along the minus strand of NW_010427323.1, from coordinate 45,204 downwards.
GTTGTGGAGTCTCTGTCTGTGGAGTTACTCAAAGCCTGACAGGACAGAAACCTGAACAACCTGCTGCAGCTGACCCTTCTCCTAGCAGGGGCATTGGACAAGATGGCCTCCAGAGGGCTCTTCCAACCTCAAACACTATAGGATTCTATGATTTTTTCTATATATATATACATAATACCCTTAAGACAGAAAATGTACCCGTGTTGTGAAGTCATTCCAGCTGCTAAGTGCCAGCTATCTATTACAAAATTCTTTTATAGCATTACTTCCTGGCTTCAGTAACTTACCTTTACCTGTATTTTACTGCCAGGAGCTTCAAAATCTGCTGCTTGTCCCACACGTATTTTAGAAGTCACAATTTATTGCCTAGATGCGTTATCACCTTTTTACGTTTAAGTCTCTTGCATTAGCATATATCGGAAAGTTTATGAGATGTGGTGATACGTCCTTTCATGTGGGCTAATTTTACTAATTTAAAGTATCTTTTTCACTCCTTTTATTTTTCCTTGGAAAGCCATAAAGTTCTGAGGTGGGTTAGTGGAAATTGTGATGACAGCTTTTTGCCACAAAGGAAAAACAGTGCTTTGAGCTTAAAGGCCATGTCCTACAGTCTTTACATATGCAGTCTGCATTGATACTTCATTCTAAGGAATAAGAGTGATAATAAGAACCTGGATTTAAATGTATACCTGATTTCACTGTAAGAGAAGGTGTATTCTTAAAGAAAAACAGGTAGTTGTGAAAGATAGTACTGGTAACTCGGGAAAACTGAGGAAAGTTGCTAAGTGTTTGTCATGGACAATGCTGAAAAAAAACAGTGCTATTGAACCATTGAAACTTATCTTGAGTTCTGTTTTGTTTTGGGTTTTTTTTTGAGCTTAACATTTGATTAAAATTCTGCTTTATAAGTGGCTGTACTCTCTAATTTTTGTACTTGCTGATATAGGAAGCATAGTCATTCTTGATTTGGGAAAAAGAGATAAGCTGGTTCTTCTGAATAGTTTTCAGAGTAGACTGTGCCCTAAATGACTATGGAGGGAATTGTCACTTTAAAGACTGGTAGTGTGAACCTTTGCAGTTTCCTCAAATTATCTCAGAATTTATTTCCAGCTGGAATTCATTTTTGTATGATATGCAGTGGAATTCAACTTTCCTTTAATATTACAAACACTTTTTGTCCATTACGTGTTAATAAGCAGTGAGGACTTCCTTACTAAATTTACTTCAAAAGAGGTAGACAAACACAATGGAAATTTTATGGGAGTGATTGACTGCTTACAGCTTTCAAAGATTGCCTGTCTCAGGTACTGTCCTGGACATGGAACAGCACTTGCATTAGAGGTTTTGAATGGTTTGTGAGGGCTTGATACCAAAATACCTTCTGAACTGAAAACTTGGAATCACCTCAAGAGCTATGGCAATTCCAGTTCTTTTTCCATCTAATTTTAAAATGTGCGATGAGAAGTGATTCTGAAGGACTTTCATTTTTTCCAAGAGGAAGTGAGGTCTAGTAAAGGCATTCCTAAGAACCAGTATCTTAAGAGTTTGGTTTTGTGGGGGTTTTGTTTGTGTGTGTGTAGCGGGGGTTGCTGTATTCGTTGGGTGGTTTTTTGGTTTGGTTTTTTTTTTAACCTAGAATGTAATTTTAAACATCATTTAAGCTTTGGATGATGTAATGTCAAGTTTTGCATGACAGATAACAATAATTTCCCTTGAGAGAAGGGGAAAGTCCTGCTGAGCTGAATTGAGGGAAGTCAGTAAAGTGAAGTCAGATTGTCATTACAAGTGGCAGTATATGTTTCTATGAGAGCTGCAAAGGCTGTGACCATTGCTTTGAAACCAGCAAAAACGTTGCAGGCAGATCATGTACAGTAAAAGATACTTCGGAATAATTGAGCAATTGGCCAAAATGTTTTGTTTCTTCAAGGCATAGGAAGCAAACCTTTCGCTTGGGAATCTGTGTGCTGAGTGTTAATAATGGTTACTTCAGCAGATCAAAGGCATTGTAATTAGTGATCTAAGAGAAGTGTTACTGGAAAAGGAGAAATATTACAAACTAGTAGATTTTCATCCAACAGTGTTTCTTCTTGGAAATCTTTCAATCTAGTTGGAGCTCTTCAATTCTCTTAGTGATCTTAGATTTTATCCTTGTAATTACAATTTCATGTTTGCAAACTGTATTGCTGTCAAGGGTCGAGGGACCGAGGTACCCACTCCTCGAATTACCTTAATGAATCCTGTCTGTCCTAAACAGAGACAGAAGGATTTTTAAAAAAAAAAGGGAAGGAAGAAATTCACATCTCGGTCTGCATTCGGATAAAACTGAAACAAACTTTAAATATACAATAAATTCACGCATAACTATACTCTACATATATATATATGCATATAGTTACAAACCAAGGGAGAGAAAAAAAAAGGAAGAACTGAAGAAGAGAGGTTTATACAAACTGTTCCTCTGTTCAAGGTCAGAATCCTGGGCAGGCAGCCAACGACGAGATAAGAGTGCAAAAACCTTGGTTCGCTCCGGCCTAGTTGAATTCCCCTCGTGCTGGGAAAGGGGCGGGGGGCACGGGCAGCCTCTGGGCAGCTGCTCTCAGTCCCCGCGGCGAGATGGGGGGAAATCCTGCGTACAGCCGATTTTCACGGGAGGAGAATTCCCTTCACGAAATGGCTGGGAGTGCGAATATTTCACCCGATTTAGACGAAGACTCACGGCAGTGGCTCAAAGTCTGTAGATTCCAGGCGATCCCGAGGTGTGGTCCTCAGGTCTGGTTCCGGTCTAGTCCCTCGGCAGAGCAGGTTCGTGGGAGGACTCGACTCCCTGCGTGCCGCTGCCCAGGAGCTCACAGAGCGATCCGGGGGATGCCGGCCCTCAAGCCTCGGGCTGGTCGCTCACTGGGTTGGCTCTGGCCAGGCCTGGTTGGGACTGGACGTCTGCCAGCAGGAACCCTCCGTGCAGCGAGTCCGGAAGGCAAGAGAGAGAGAGAGAGAGAGAGACCTCCCCTGAGCTGCTGCGTTTTTAAAGCCTTGACACGTAACACTGCACCTGACTCCCTTAACCAATAAAATGCGGAATTATCTTATTTGCATGGAATAATTCTATTTGTCCATTACCCAAAACAAGGAAGTTTCATCTCAAACCAGGAAGTTTAGCTCAAACCGGGTCAATTGCATATTCTCCAAAAGAAGAGAAGTGGAAGGGAAGTATAACAGAAGTAGCAGATGAAGTTAATTTTGATTAGCTAGTGATTGGTAACATCTTCTAATGGTAACGTCATGTTTTGTTTCAGTTGAAGGCTCAGCTTTGTAGTGCATCATGTACTATTCCAGGTAGTTTATCATCAGTAAAACTTTGCAGGTGTGTTAAATGAAAGTTCAACAAAATTGAAGTTTTATATCTAATCTATTGTAATGCAGACTGTCAATTTGGGATAGTACAAAACTGTTTTACTGCTTATTTTTTTCTCCAGTTAGAAAGGGCATGACTTTGCTAGTTATAGGTGTGTTCTCTGGAGATGAACATACCTACTTTGCATCCCGGTTGAACAGCTGTAGTGGTTGTACCAATCTATAGCTACAGTCTAATTGAGGAAGTGAAAAAGTTAGGACCTTGGATCCTGTATTTCCACGTTATGCACTTGATCTGGTTGCAAAGAGCTTATTTAACCAAAAGGCTTTATGTTTGTCAAAGCAAGAATAAGTAGCCTGTAGCTTATATCAGGTACTGGCACTTAAAGCTGGAAGCCAAATCTTTTCTAGTTCTGTGAATCTGTGATTAGAATAGTGAAAACTTCATTGCATCCACTAATCACATAGGAGAAAATGCCTGTCATTATGGGTATTTAAAATTTTCTTTGAAAAGACCATCCATTTGGAGATGTTGAGGTACCCATTTCTCTTGGCAAGATGCATTTAAAAAGCCTCTGGTGGTTTGTGTTGAGTTTGGTTCTTTGTTATTATTCTTACTGTAAAAGGGATTTTTTAAAAAATGTGACTATTCAGTCTGCATGTCTACTCTCTTCAAGCAAGCAACATACTTTTTGACTTCATTCAAAGTACTACTATACAGATAAGATTAAAAGCCAGTGTTAAGGGAAGTAAAAACTACAACATGGAATAGCTTTGTGAAGCAAGCGAACTTAAATGTAGACTTAATTCTTTGCAGAATTTGGTGTTGTTTCTAGATTACTGATCCTCTTTTTTAGCTTGTGATGACTTTTTTAGCTGTATGTACTCTTGGTGGGGGATTACATGTTAATTGTAACTTACTTGTTTTAAAGAGGTTAATGTGGTGAACTTGAGGGAAAGTTTTTGCTTTGTTACTGTCACTGTCAAGATTAGAAAAGTTGAATGCAATTTTTCTTGGGGCCTTTGTAATCTAGAAATCTTATTATTTTTCTTTAAAATGAAAATGCCTGCTTTTAGAGGAGGAGTTGAAAGATAGCATATTCTGCAATTGTTGAAAATACCAATTTTTAAAAATATAATGTTGCTCAATGGATTGTTTACACTTTTATTTTTGGAATAGGGAGCCTCAGATTTTTGGAATTACTTTATTCCTCAGTTTAATAAAGTAAGTTGTCTAAATGGTTGAATTGTCTTTGGATTTATTTTGTTGCAGAGCAAGTCAAATAGTTATGTGGCAGGTATAATAAAGATTACTGCTAAAGAAAATAGAGTGTGTAATCAGTTTGAGACTTTTTTTAAAAATCCCTTCTCCTTCTCCCCCCAGTTTTTGGGCAGCCTGATCTTGATCACCCTGCTTGAGCAGGTGGTTGGACAAGATAACCTCCAGAGGTTATAATTTCCCACCTCAACCATTCTGTGAGTTTCAGGAGCAAAATAGTGACATATGCAAAATCATGGACGTATGTGCACAGTAGTACACATACATACTTCTTCTTCCTTCCCCTCAGTGGGTGGGGGAGTGGAGGGAAGAGAGAAGGGAAAACGAGTATTTGCAATGTCTTTCGTATTTGTTGTCATGGACTGTCTATCTCATTAGTATTGCAAGTCATTGTTTAGTTGCGGAGTTAGCTTGATTGCAATTTCTAGTCCTTTTCGAGTTTAAAGTGACTTCTGCTGTTCTTGGTATTGCGTACTGAAAAGGAAGCCTCTACAGAAACACCTACACGGACAGACCACGTTTTATGGAGGAATGGCATTAATACATAAATCATGGACATGAGGAGGGGCTGAGGGAACTGGGATTGTTTAGTCTGGAGAAGAGGAGGCTAAGGGGAGACCTTACTGCTCTCTACAACAACCTGAAAGGAGGTTGTAGGGAGGTGGGGGTCAGTCTCTTCTCCCGTGTTATAAATGACAGGACGAGAGGAAATGGCCTCAAGTTGCGTCACGGGAAATTTAGGTTGGATGTCAGGAAAAATTTCTTTACAGAGAGGGTCTTTAAGCATTGGAACAGGCTGCCCAGGGAGGTGGTGGAGTCCCCATCCCTAGAGGTGTTTAAAAGCCTTGTGGATGTGGTGCTGAGGGACATGGTGTAGGGACCCTGGCAGTACAGGGTGAACGGTTGGACTCAATGATCTTAAAGGTCTCTTCCAACCAGATGATTCTGTAATTCTGTGAAAATGATTGGGGCAGGAGAAAGACAAGTCAGGAAATAGTAAGCTTGTGTGTTGACCGAAGGTCAGCTAAAAGCTGCATTCATGAAAGTTCTGGGAAGTGTAACTGTCTTCCTTTTACTCATTTCTTTGTGTTGTCCTCTGAGTCAGCAGAAGTCCTATTCTGTAAGAGGGTAGGAATCCCACTTGTATTACTGATTGCATGTGTCTAAACTCATTCCCTGTCTTCTTTCCCATGCTGTACATGCACATGGATGTATGCATGCCCACTTGTCCGAGTAACTGAACTGCAGCTTTCTAACTCTGTGGCTTAGCCTCATCTTTGGGAATTGTGAAAGACAGCTGGCAGCGCATAGGCCTAAAAGAGTAGCGCAAAACAAAGTAGAGTACAAAGACATGGAATACAAAAAAAAATATCTTGGACGTGGGAAAAGTGGCAGAAGAGGGTAATCTCTTTCATAGTCTTCTCTGCAAACTCTTTGCCCTTCTTTGTCTCCTCCAGCCTTGAGCTTTCTGGGATTGCTGTGGAAGGAGGAGGTAGCCATTATGGAAGGGCCACATTCTGCGTATTTCAAAGTAGACTACAAGTGATGTGAAATTTTTAGCACTGCTCTTCAGTGGAAATGTTTCTCAACTTTTTGTGTCAAGGGTTATGATAATGCTTTGCTCTTTAAAGTGAAAATTAAATCTACTATTGATCACCCACATTCTTATTTCTTTATATGGCCTGCAGTGTTTTGACTTGGTCTCCAGTAGTATGCTTTGGTTTTGCCATTGTTCTCCCTTTAGGCTGGCAATGGTTCCGTCTTGAAATGTCATAGTGAATTTTGTGTTTTATTTGTTCTACCCACTTTTATTCTGATTGATAAATTTGTGCCAGGAATTATGATAAATGATAAACTTAGAATTTTCCCTTTTTCTTGGAACTACGTCCAGATAATTAGAAACAAAGAAATTACTCAGACCTTGAGTAGATAATGACACTTAAGGCTTTTAATGTAAGGTAATAGGAAGAATCAATTCAAAGTGGTTTAGTTGAGCTACACTACACATTTGAGTTTATATTCTTTTTCAGAATTAGTAGCTTGGGTTTGGTTTTACTGTAAAATGATCTTGTGTTGAGTGAAGCCTACTTAAGTATGAAGAAGGTTTCCAATCAGATATGTGTTTTAGGGAACTTCTGTGCATGAGGAGATTTTCTTCACAGTATTTCAGAGCTTCACAGTGTTCTTCATTGTACTTGTTTCATACTAACTGGGTCGGGTAGTTTTATCCACACAAATATTTACCTTTTGTTGATTGTGCTCCACATGTTTAGCTGACTGTAATGTTCATATGAAGAAAAGCCTTTAGTGACCAGACTCTGTGTGTGGATGGAATGAAAGAGTATCTGGCTGACTAGTGATATTTTTTTACATGATTGCTGATAATATGTTAGTTTATATTGTGAGTGGTAATTAAATAGAATAGGTGAATAATTAAAATAATTTTTTAAAAAGCCGTAAAGAGGGTCTCCTGACACTAATCATGCTTTTGTAGTCACAAAATCATGGCTCTTTACATTTTTAGGATTGCTGGCTTGGATGGTGTATTACAAAAAGTTTATGTAATTTTCAGCTTTAGAATATACACGCTAACTAAAAGTAGTCATCAAGAGATGAAAAGTTTCATATGTTCAAAGTGTCTTACGCAATTATTTTATTTATTAGACAGTAACATGGCATTTTTTTGAAGTTACTTTTGCCCAAAAACACTGAGCAAAGTGTTTTTGGAATATGTTACTAAATATAATTAAAATGTTGAATTGCATTGATTATTTTGAGATTTCCTGTCTTTTAAATGTTACAATACTTTCCTTTAGAGAGAATATATCTTATCTGTATGTTGCATGAGCAAGATAAACTACCTCTTGTAAAATGACCCAAACAGAACAAATTGTGGGTAGTGAGTACTGTGAAATTACAAAAATAATTGCATTACCAGTAATTGGGAAAATGTGTGCAGTAGGACAGTACAACCAAAGCTCTTTATGTTTCTGCACATAGTCAGTAAAAACACTGATTTATTTAATCATTTTCTGCCTAACGATCATGGCACTTGTTTGTCTTTAAGTCCCTCGATCTAGTAGTTTTGGAAAGCATCAGCTCTTTTCAGTCCTACTTTACAGCAGGTGGAAGTATCATGACAGTTTAGTTTGTGATAATCGGTTGTTGGTTACAGGAGATGCTCGTCTCCCTTGAGGAAGAGGCTGCATGTGCTGTCTCTCTTCCATGTAGCAGCTGAGAGATGTGGGAGTGGATTTGATGTGGGGAGGAAACTGGATGTATTACAGAGGCACGTCATAGAGCTTTTGGATAGAGGAATTTCTTCTGGAGAAACTGGCTGCTCGTGGCTTGGATGAGTGTACTCTTTGCTGGATAAAAAACTGGCTGGGTGGCCGGGCCCGGAGAGTGGTGGTGAATGGAGCTCGATCCAATTGGTGGCCGGTCACAGACGGTGTTCCCCAGGGCTCAGTACTGGAGCCTGTTCTCTTTAATATCTATATCAACGACCCGGGTGAGGGGATCGAGTGCGCCTCTGTAAGTTCACAGATGAACCAAGTTAGGTGGGTGTGTCAATCTGCTTGAAGGACAGGAGGCTCTACAGAGGGATCTAGACAGGCTGCATCGATGGGCCAAGGCCAATAGTATGAAGTTCAATAAGGCCAAGTGCTGCATCCTGTGCTTGGACTACAACAAACTTCTGCAACACTACAGGCTTGGGGAAGAGTGGGTGGAAACTGCCCAGTGGAAAAGGACCTGGGGGTGTTGGTTGATTGCCAGCCAAATATGAGCTAGCAGAGTGCCCAGATGGTCAAGAAGGCCAGTGGCATCCTGGCTTGTACCAGCAATAGTGTGGCCAGCAGCAGTGGGGCAGTGACTGGGCACTGATGAGGCTGCAGCTCGGATACTGTGTCCAGTTTGAGGCCTCTCACTAGGGAGACACTGAGAAGGACACTGACGTTCTGGAGTGAGTCCAGAGAAGAGCAACAAAGCTGGTGAAGGATTTACAGCACAAATCTTAGGAGGAGCGGCTGAGGGTACTGCAGTTGTTTAGCCTGGAGAAAAGGAGGCTGAGAGGAGACCTTGCCACTCTCTACAACTATCTGAAAGGAGGTTGTAGTGAGGTGGGCTCCACGTAGTAAGTGACAGGACAAGAGGAAACACTCTCAGGTTGTGCCAGGAGAGATTTAGGTTGGACATTTCTTTACAGAGAGGGTTGTCAGGCATTGGAACAGGCTGCCCAGGGAGGCTGAGTCCCCATCCCTAGAAGTGTTTAAAAGACATGCAGATGTGGCACTGAGTAACATAGTTTAAGGACCCTGTTAGTGCAGGGTGAATGGTCTGACTCCTCCAACCAAACGGTTCTATGATTCTGTAAATTGCCATTGTTGTGGTGATGAGGGGAAATAATATACCAATGCAGAAGAAAAGCTCTTAACCACTTGCAGTGCTATAGAGAATGTCTCTGAAACATGTGCGGAGCTTAAGTTGAAAAACAGGCAACAAATAAGTATTAGGACAAAGGGTATGACATATCATGGGTCAATATTCATTTCAATGTAAAAAGGCAGTGAGGTGCCTTTGAAACTGATTAAATCTGTTTATATAGAATTTTACATTGGTGTTTTTTGTAGATTTCTAAAGAAATGTAATACTTGTATGTGTGTTTTCTTAAACAAAGCTTAAGAAGCTTTGAGATATTTTGACTGTTTTTCAAAGTCAGAAAAGGGGCAAAATTTGTGTGACTGGAAGGCTTGTGCAAAATCATTGCTGCCTCAACAGGTTTCTTTCTTCACAGTTTTTTGTTTTACAAAGGTTATGTATCATCCAAGAGAGTTCAAGGACAGAAACACAAGTTAAAAATTGTGAATTATTAATGAATTAAATAGGTTTTCATTCAGTGTTTAGTCACTAGGTTTTTAGCCTGATTAAGATCAGATCTAATTAAAAAATGAAAGTCTTTAAAATACAAGTAAATGTCAATGCACATGTGTTTTGAAAAAAGGGCAGTACTACTATCAGATACCATAAATGAGACATCACTAAAAAGCTGGAAAAAACCTAAGCTGCTACTTCCTCTCTCGTACCTCTCACAACTATTTTGATAACCTGAAATGCTCTCCACTTGACAGAGCTGACCTAACAAACTCTTATAATTGCTCTTGCTCTTCTACATGTCTCTTAGGTTGTTTTTTTTCCCCAGTAAAATGAACTGTATCTAATATCAGTGTCTGCGAGTGTGCCTGAGCAAGCTAAAGGACTGTGCTCACCAAAAAGAGCACCATTACAGATGTATTGTCTTTGTTAGAATAAAAGTTGCATGTAGAATGCGTAGTGCAGGTGGCAAATAAATATATGAACTACTGAAGTAGTCTGAGGTTTTCCCTTTGTATTTGAATTTCTCAGCTATGCTTAAAATCATGACTGCTGCCGAGTTTAATTCTACATTTCCTTCTGCAGGACAAAAAGAATTCAGTAGCTCTCAGTAGTGTCAGGATCTTGTGACGTGAAAGGAGAATCTCATGAAGAAGATATTTGTTGCTTAAAAAGATGGATAAGGAACAGTAATAACAATAATAAACTCCCTGAATAACTGGATTCTTCCGAACAGAAGTATTAGCTGCTTTATTGTGCAAAACCGGTGAACGGAACTACCCTACTAAGGTGTTTCATGTCTAAAGTAATTGTGCTTGCAAAAATACTGTGTGATTTATACAGCTAGCTTTTTAAAACATACGAATTCTTTGGTTTAGGTTTTGCTACCTTATCATTAGGACTTGATCTTGTATCACTGTTCAAATAAGGACCTAGTAATTTTGGAACTAGATACAAGACTTCTGTTGCATTCACTTAAATTTAGTCCCCTGTTTTAACAAGACAACTGAGCTGCCTAACAGTAAGGCTCTTTAAGCAGATTCTATTTTGCATTATTTCTTCAATAAAATTGCAGGAAATACACTTTTCTGTAGAACAGTATTCTTAGTTACTTGCATAGCACCAGCAATGCATTGCATGTTCGCCATGAAAAACAATAATTCTGAGACTTACACTTTTCTTGTTTGCTGAAGTAAGGCACACTGCTTGATCATCACAACACTTTGTTTGATTTTCAGCAAATTTTGGGGTCAGGTTATGTTGCCTGAAAGAACAGGCTTTTAGTTGGTGCTTAAATGTCTTATTTGTGTATGAAGTACTTGATATGGGCTCATTTTAAAGAGGTCTTTGTATTAAGGCATGCAAACTGAGATGTTATTTTTAAAGTGCAGAGCACTGTTTATAACTCCTTTTTAATTTTTATATAAAATAAAATTACTTAAGTTTTCTTTGCTTGAAAGAAAGGAACAGGAAAAGGTCCTAATGCTGCTGGAGACCTATTCCTTCTTTTTGGGGAACTCTGTTCTAATGAAGTTTCACCCCTTGTAATGACAAGGTAGCACTAAAGTCAGTGCTCATGTAGAAATGTAGAATAGTTTGGGATGGAAGAGACCTTAATGATGATGTAGTTCCAAATCCCTGCTGTGGGCAGGTACACCATCCACTATATGATTTTGCTCAAAGTCCTATCCAGCTTGGCCTTGAACACTTCCAGAGATGGGGCATCCACAGCCTTCTTAAATACCTCCAGGGATGGTGACTCAACCACTTTCCTGGGCAGCCTGCTCTGATGATTTACACCCTTTCTCTAAAGAAATTTTTCCTAATATCAAAAACCTGTATTTCCCCTGGCATAACTTGAAGCTGTTTCCTCTTGTCTTGTCACTTGTTACGTGGAAGAACAAACTGACCTTCACCTCACTACAACCTCCCTTCAGGTAGTTCAAGAGAGTGATAAGATCGCCCCCCAGCCTCCTTTTCTCCAAGCTAAACAACTGCAGCTCCCTCAGCTGCTCCTCCTAAGTTCATGTTCTAGATCTCTCACCAGCTTCATTGTTCTTCTCTGGACACGCTCCAGCACCTTAATGTTCCCCTAGTGAGGGACCCCAAACTGGACACAGTATTCAAGGTGTGGCCTCAGCAGTCCCGAGTACAGGGAGACAGTTGCTGCCACACTGTCTCTAATACAAGCCACTTTGCCAATGGCCTTCTTGGCCACCTGGGCACACTGCTGACTCATATTCAGCCAGCTCTCAACCAACACCCCTAGATCCTTTTCTCAAGGGCAGCTTTCCAACAATGCTTTCTCAAGCCTCTGGTGTTGCATGAGGTTGATGTGACCCAAGTGCTGGATCTGGCACTGGGCCTTGCTGAACCTCTTACACTGGCCTTGGCCCATCGATCCAGCCTGTCTAGATCCCTTTGTGGAGCCTCCTGACCTTCAAGCAGACCAACACTCCTGCCCAACTCTGTGTCATCTGTGAACTGACTGAGGGTGCACTCGATCTCCTCATCAAAGTTGTTGATAGAGATGTCAAAGAGAACAGGCCCCAATACTGAGCCCTGGGGAACACCGTCTGTGACCGGCCACCAATTGGATTGAACTCCATTCACCACCACTCTCTGGGCCCGGCCATCCAGCCAGTTTTTTATCCAGAGGAGAGTATGCTCATCCAAGCCCTGGGCAGCCAGTTTCTCCAGCAGAATGCTGTGGAAAATGGTGTCAAAGGCCTTACTAAAGTCTAGATAGACAAACATCCACAGCCTTATCCACGTCTATGAAGTGGTTTACCTTGTTACAGAAGGTGATCAGGTTAGTCAAGCGTGACCTGCCTTTCATAAATCCGTGAAGACTGGGCCTGCCTGTCACCAAGGTCAGTCTGATAGTCCGGTAGTTCACTGGATCCTCCTTCTGGCCCTTCTTATAGATGGCTGTCCCATTTGCTAATATCCAGCTGACTGGGCCCTCCCTGGTTAGCCAGGGCGCTGATAAATGATGGGAGGTGGTTTGGTGAGCATGTCCGCCAGTTCCCTCAGTACCCCTGGGTGGATTCCATCTGGACCCATAGACTGAGCATGCATCTAAGTGGTGTAACAGGTCACTGCCTATTTCCTCTTGGATTACGGGAGCTTCATTCCACTCCCCGTCCCTGCCTTCAGCTCAAGGGTCTGGTTCAAGAGAACAACTGGTCTTACTGTTGAAGACTGAAGCAAAGAAGGCATTCAGTACCTCAGCCTTTTCCTCATCCTTGGTCACTATATTTACCCCTACATCCAATAGAGAATGGAGATTCTCCTTGGTCCTGCTTTTGCTGTTTATGTATTTATAGAAACATTTTTAATTGTCTTTTCTGGCGGTGGCCAGATTCAGCTCATGTTGGGCTTCGACCTTTCGAGCGTTATGCCTGTGTAGTCTCACAAAATCTGGGAATGAACGTGGCAGTAGCTGCAGAGGAAGAGGCTGGTTGTTCTAAAATGTTTTTCAAAAGGTTGCTTTATATTCAGAAACAACTTAAAATTGGCTCAGGACAATACTTTTTGCTAAGGTTTCTTTTCTAACAGTGCTTGTAGTTTTGTAGTGATTTGAGCACCTACTATTTTAATAGTTTTATGAAAGCTCATTTTGGTTCAGAAGTTGTATTAGATTTTTTTTGTCAAACTTTAATTTTTTATTTGCTTTGTCAGCATCACTCTTTCTGATGGCTGATCACTTTATGAACCAGACATACCAATGTCATTAGTACTCTGAATTTCAGCTGGTTTTGTGCTTCTGGGAATCTGTATGTCTATTTTCAAACTTAATTTTTTTGTAGCTAGTATTGAAATAGAAGGTGGAACTATTCTGTACATACTGTGAACTTCCTGGTTTTATAAATGCTGATGTGGTTTTTTGGGCTTTTATCATCAATAATGAGTCTTGCAGATTTTTGACTCTCCAATCCACCTCTCATCCCTTTGTCTTCACCTCCCCCACAGGCTGAGACCACAATCCCTGTTTGGTTGTTCAAGTTAGATTCATACCGCCTGGCTTCATAGTTTCCTCTGTTACTACTTTAACCTTAGGCAGCTGCATCAGTGCTTAATTACTGTTCACTTCCAATACTGACTTTTTCAGAGATTTAATTAGTATTAAGATACTTTATATCGTGAATGTGTATGCTTTCCCCTGCCCCAGTAATTAAGTGTTAGACTGTTTTTTGGCAACCGTATGTCCTTCCTTAGTATTTTTTTTTTTTTTTTGAAGAATTTTGGAAAACATTTGCTTCTGAAAACTTGCTGTCATGGTATAAAACTGATATGGACACCTGAAATCTGCCCTCTCGTGGCAAATCTGTAAGGTGTACCTGAGTCACGGTGCCTAATTTGAACGAGAACTAGAGGATATTCATTCATTCTCTTCCTGCCTCTCTCCCTCATTCTTTAAGTGTTTTTTTTAAAGGACAGTTTGTGGACTCATAAATAGCAGAGTTTCATCTAGTAACTAACAAGAAAAGTGGTTTATTGCAAAACATAAAAGTTTAAAACTCTATGAGGTAAGGCCTCTTAAATTTCTAATAGTATTTTTGCTTTTAAAAGAGAAGAAAAAGACCACTGCTCACATAAATTATAAAATAGCTAATACATGAGTTGTACTGGTTTACTTTGAGTGTGCTGTTGCAGAAATCAATTTGTTCATGGTGCTGTGGATACACCAATACGATGCTACTCAACATGTAAGAAAAAAGCCACTTCTAAAAGTATTTTTGTTATAAATAAAAATTTCATAATCTAAACTAATAAAGCATAATTCTATTTAAAGCATTGTATTTAATAGAATGCTTTTAATAAAGAAAAATACAGAGACCTAATAACATATACATTCTTTAAAATTTAATCCACCTAATCTTGTTTCTGATCTTCTTCTCAATAATATATCAAGTCAGTCACATATAAGGGTTTTTTTAAATCCAGACATGTAATGATGTAAACAATACCCTGGAGTATGGGGAGTGAAACATTTAAACTTATGTAGGAAATTTCTGAATCCTGAGGTTAGTTGCTTATTTTTGTATTCTACTGAGCCTGTGTATTACTACATATAAGGAGATTTTCCCCTTTATTTTGTTTTCCACTGTTCTCATGCATGCACATAGCTAAGCTGTGGAAGAACTGGTATTTTTGTTAGGAAGACAAGAATGGTTTTCAGTCAGGAGGAACATTTAATAAATGCAGAGCTTGAACCTTCATATGGAAACCAGTGGTCAGAGTCATCATTTCATTGATAGATGCTGCAATAACTGAAAAAATGTATCTGTAGTCGTTTCTTTTTTCTTGGATATTATTTTTGTGTGGTAAATTTTTTTTTTGTTTATTTGCTTGGATTGTGGTTTTTTCCCTTGCCTGGTTATAGTCTTTCTTTTCACTAGATGATCACTGTCTCTTTACCTAAATTGTTTACAACTTACTTTCATCCTTTCTTCCTCCCCTAATTTTACCATGCCTCTCTAAAGAGATTTTTTTGTTTCTGTTAGTTTTCCATTCTTCTGTTAATCCAGTACTATGGTGAGAATTGCAGAGTATTTGGGAAGATGAGTTGTAGAGACAATCTGCATGACACTGCCCAAATCTTGTGCCACTGAAGACAGTATTTTCCATGTCTGTGATATGGACTGTATTACCATCCAAAGGTAACATACTGAAGTAGCACTTTAAATGTGTGCTTATTATCCATAGCATAAACTTTAAAAAAATTACTTTCTTTGCTATCTTGACTTGACTTCATTCTACAGTTGTGTATTAGGGTAAAAGCATTTTTAATACCTTCTTCTCAATATATGTTGCCATTTCAGTTGTTCTTTCACTGAAGGTTCCTTGTATCACTTTCTTTGTGCCCTGTAATTTCTTCCTCCCTGAGATGCGTTTTACAGTACCAGTTGTTGCTCACAAAGAAGCAAGAGCCTAAATACATATATACTGAATACGCAAGACCTCATTTGCATACATGTAAATTGGATTTCTGCCTTTCTGCTTGAACTGGTACACTACACTGATGCATTGTTTAAAAGCTTCGGAGTGCCTCAGTTCTTTGATTTCCTTAATTCGGTTAATAAAACTTATGTTTCGTTTTTGCAGTCTAGAGTTAGAAATGCTATACTACTGGTAATGCCTACTGTACATAGCTGATAATGTAAAATTTTCTAAATATTGAAAGGTGTTGATTCTTCTTGACTAATTGTGAGCTGCTACAATGTAGTACTTTTAACTCTTGTCACAGTTGGGGAATGGAAAAAGAAACCCACAACAAAGTTGCCTGTCAGTCAAGGCATTGATTGTTGCATGCTCTTCTGATGTTTTGTATGAAAGAGCCTATCTCATCTCGAGCTGTAAATTTTTGTCCCCTAACTGGCTGACATTTCAAATTCTTTAAATGAATGAGTTTACTAATGTTCTCAGTGTCATCAAAGTTGAGTTCCAGTTTCACTGGATCTCAGTCTATACGTCTGAAATCGAATCCCATCTTGTTTGCCAGTTGCATAACAAATTAAATTTTGCTCTCAACAACATATGTAATATTTGGACCCAGATAATTCCTGTGTGGTTTCTTCATATTGTATTCATTGTATAAACTAATCCCATCACTTAATCCCATCAGTCTGTCTTTTGTTTTCTCACATCATCATGCTTACAAAAACTTCATAGTGTAAGAGACGTACTTTTTCAGTCACTGTGCTTAGTTCCCAGCTGGTGCAGGCAACCACATCCTGTCCCTTCTATAACATCTGTATGATGTATCTTTAAAGTAATGGTGTTGCTTGTCTCCACTAATTCTAATGGAAGGCTGTTCCAGAAAAGTGGCAGCTCTGATGATGAGAAGCTCCGTTCTCATTTTCTTCTTTTTGCATTCTTGTCCTCTCTTAGCATTGTGTTAGCATTGCCTTGTAGCATTCTTCCTTTGTGACCTTCTTTGACTACCTTTGAGCAACCACATCTCTTGACCTTCATTTTGTTAGCTAAACAAACCCACCTCTTCTGCTGTCCTATTGCAGAGAAAGTTTGCTCTTCCCTTGACCATCATAGCTCACTGCATGAGTTCCACTGTCAGGTCTGCATCTTGCCAGTTCAGGTTTCTTATCGTGTGTCTATGGAGGAAGTTTCTAATTAAGTGTCTGCTTTTGGAGGAATTTTCCCTATTGAATATCTGTATAATATAATTATTGTGGCAGTAACACCAGGAAAGAACTTGAATTAGTAGTAACAGCCTCTTATGTTTACAGCTTTCCCTGGTGATCAGGAAGAGAAAGGGGACAGATTTTTTTTTCTTGTTTTTTCTTTGTTTCTGTGTTACACTTACAGGATTTCCAAGAATACTCACTAATGACATGGCCATAGCTTTGATGCAGTTTCAGTCAGGAGAGAAGAATTCATCAGACATTACCTTTTTATTGTACATGCAATTTTTGTGTGAAAGGCATTCTTTAATTTCTTTAATTATGAACCTTTCAGAGAAAACTTAAATTCTTGAAGTGTTAGCTCCTGTGGGTTTGCTGTTGCAGACTTATTGTGGGAAAAGTTAGGTCCTCTTTTTTTGTTGTTGGTGAATTTTTTTTCCAGGAATTACTTATTTATGAAACTAAGAAACCTCTGAAATTCTGGGTATATTGGTGTTAGTTTCAGGTAAAAAAACCCCCTTGACTATGAAGTAGTATTTGTAAGTGCTCTGGGCATTTGAAGCTGTTTTCTCCTGGATTAAAAAAAACAAACACAAAACCGTCACAGAATACACAGTATCTGTAGCAGTTTCTTTAACTAGATTTCTGTACCTGTAATGTATTGGTTTTTAAATAAACAAATGTAATTTAGTGTTGAGAATGAGACGGTGGCAGGTGTGGCAAAGGAAGTCAGCTCAGTTCTGTTTAACCTCAGAGTTGCTATTTTTTTCAAAGATTTCAGTTGTGTGTAGATAGGGAAACTTTGAAAAGTTAACTTCAGTTGTTCATAAAAACTTTTGAGCAAGATGAAGACTTGTAACATTCGCTTCCCTTGTCTTACTTGTAATCTATACATATTTATTAGCAGTGATGTCCTATATATTGTTGTTGGTGTGGCATAAGAAAAAATGAGATAAAAATTAGAGAGCAAATCACAGTAATCTTTTGGTTTCTGTGTATTGTGTATGTAATTCCCAAAAATGTTGTAAACTATAAGCAAATAATCATTTCATCATCTTCCCTTTCCTTTTTTTGTTTGTCTTCAGAAAATATGTTCAGTTTTTGTCATTTCATTGGTATAATAGTGGATTGTAATGTGTGATCTTTGTAAATTTGTTTTGGAACTGCAGTTGAAATTATTGTGATGACCTTTCTCGGGGTTGTTTTGGGTTGGTTTTTTTTTTAGCAATGTGCACTTCATGAGAATTGGGGTCTTTATAGTTAGTGATGACTGAATGAACAAATTCACTTTGCAGTAGCTGAATATAAACGGTGCTGTTTTACAGGAAGTAAATGAGCTAGTACAGATGTGGCTAAACCTTTTCTTTTTGTGGAGGGATGATACAGTTTCTGGTAGCAGTTTGACCAGACAGTGTTTAATATTAAAGAGATATTTCCAGAGCAATTTTGATACTGCTTTTAAAATGTACTGATCTTGTATTTGTCACTTTGTTTACTTCTTAATTTTTGCATCTGTAAATTACTGCTTTTGGTTTTGTTAACCTCTTCTTACATGAAAAATATCTCCTGCAAAACTGGGAAGTGAATATAGCAGTTAGCTGTTTAAAGTGGTTATGCATTGAGTGCTATCCACTGCAGTATAAACAAACAGAAGTTTTGTTACCAATTTTTGAGTTGGTACTGTATAACCTCAGGAAATTTTCTTTTGATAGCCTTGTCTAGCATCTTTGTTGGTGAAGGCTCTACTTCTGAGACCAGAAGCTTGCCTTTTGATTGCTCAACACCATCTGGTATTTAAAATCTACATCTTTCTGCCCACTTTTGACAAGATTTACTTAGTATGCAGCTGAGAGTATGGTCTATGTTTCATTTATGTTAATGAATTTAAAATTCTAGAAAAGTAAACTGAGAATTTTCATTTGTGGTTTTGTTTGTTTTTCAGTGCTTGGGAGATGGGAAGTAATGATAGCTGGCACCTGAACTAAAATATCTGTGTAGGCACTACTATCCCAAAACTCCAGGATGAATGGGGATATGCCTCATGTTCCCATCACTACTCTTGCAGGGATTGCTAGTCTTACGGACCGTAAGTACTTTTATTTTTCTTGCTAATTTAAACATAAAATGAAATACAGGTTAAAAAAAACCCTTAATGAAACCTGAAACAAAATAGAGGAATTCATTGTTTGTTTGGAATATGATTCAGCAGCATATCTGCATACCCCACAAAGAAAGAAAAACATACGAATGACAAAATACTTTTCTAAAACATACGTCTCATCATCTTCACTAAAAGAGAGACAGTGAGGATTAGACTGATGTTTTACTAACTAAAGAGAGTTGTGGAATATGCTGAATATACTTGAAACCTAGTTCCTTCATTTTGGACAAGGTACGAAAAAGTTGCTTTAATTAAAAGCTGCAAAGAATGGCAGCTAGGATGGAAATAAGAAGCCAAACCTATCTTCTCTCTTGTCTGTTCAGCCTTCAAAAGAAACAGATCAGGTATGTGTGCTGTCTTTAAAGGAAGACAAAATGCAAGGAAAGGAAAAGAACTATTTACGTTAAAACCTGATACTGGAACAAAACCAAATGGTTATAATGTGACTAAAAATAAATTCCTAGTGAAAACTAAGAGGAGATTTATTATTACTATAATGAGGTCCTAGAACAACCATTGCAAAAGAGCAACTGGGACAAAGATGCATTTTTGTTTGTAAAGTGTAAGAAAGAGTTTGTCTCTCTGAGGATAATTGGACTCAGTGACCCAGGTGCTTCTCCTGAGCTCTTGTTTTTATTATTATAATGATGAAATTTTGAGACTTATAAGAGACCCTGGAAGTACATACCCAGAAATTAAATTTAATTGCCTACAGTAAAAAAAAAGTAGATGTATTGGAGGAAAAACCCCACCTCTTCATATCCTTCTGATACTCTGAAGCATCAAATTGAAAGATGCCCCTTATGTATTTAGATCTGTATATATTAGCATCTCTGTGTGTGTGTGTATATATATCTAATATTGGACCAATAGGATACAAATCCGGGCTGTATTAAATATTTGCAGGTAAGGTTCTAAAGAAGGTCAAAATACTTAACTAGTAGAAGTTACTGGCCGGATTCCTTGTGCAAGAGTTTATTGAAACACTGAACTGTCTTTAGGGGATGGGATTGGCCCTGGTGTTAGGTGGATTTGCTTCTTTATCTGTAAGATTTATCTGAAGTTTAGAAACTCAAGAGCAGCTGAAACAGAAAGGCTTGTAACTGCTTCACCTTTCTTTTCTCTGTGTGAAAAGAAGGAATTGGAATGGGCAAGACATATTGCCCTAAAAACATGGAGAACATGATGACTAGAAGCAACAGAGTAGGCTAGTTGACTAGCTGAATTTACACTGTTTTAATAAGAATGTTTTGCTTACGTTGCTAATTTTTTCTGGCACATTCAGGTAATGCAAGTAACGAAGGCTAGCTATTTAAATATATTATACACTTCTATTTGAACTGATTTCTAAATATAGTAAGGATACAAATTATATAGGGGGAAAAATACTGGAATTCTCTCTTCCCCTTTTTTGTTTTTAATGAAGAGTTTCAAAATATTAAAGACCTGAAAGAGTTTACTTCACTTAAGATTAAGTTTTTCCTGACACCATTTCTAATGTTTCAGTTAAAACCTTTATCTCAGAGCTTTAATCATCCTGGGAACTTTAAGCTAGAGTCAGCTTGTTTTCATGGACAAGTGACAAAAGTGACTTTTCTGGGTAGCTAACTTTTTCGCCTCTTCTGGCTTATTCTCCTCTTTTCTGTGTAGCTCTGCCAGAATAATCTTGTCAGGGCTTCTTACATGATACGCTTCATTGTTCTGTCTGCAGACTGAAGAATGCCCTCTGAAAGTATAGCGTGCTCATTCATAATCTGATCGAAATACTGTGATGGGGGTTTTCATTAAATCTTTTTACCAAGATTTGTGAAAAGGTTTATTGACTGAATGGACTTTTTAGTGATCATAACATTACTAGCCTTTCTTTTAGAAGATGGCTTACATAGTAACAAATGCAACAAAAGAAAAATAAACTGAGAATTTAATTAGTGACTTAAATTTGTTGTTGGGCTGTTTGGGTTTTTTTGGTGGATGGGGTTTTTTGGTTCTGCGTTTTTTAGGTTTTTTTTAATCTACCTTGACTATACCAAGTGGGAACACCAATTAAATAGGTAGATCAAAGTAGAAGACTTAAAGTACATACTCAATGCTCTTACAGTACTGCATGCAACTACAAGGATTTTGCATTTCCTTCTGTTATCAATGCTTTTAGTTCCAAGAGAAAGCTGTCACAGCATATTAAATAACTTAGTATTCTGGAATGTTTATAAGTATTTTTTAATTCATGGTATTTTTTATTTGTGATAGCACAGTTAAATGTTTATGATAATATAGTAATATAACTTGTGGACTTGATTACATTACTTTTTTTAAAACAGAGTTCGGCCTGTGTGTGTGTGTGTTCATGATTAAAAAAAATCTAAGTCTTCTCTGTATTTTAAATGTAGTTGCCAAGGTTTTTTTCTTAGTCACGAGGGAGAAGAAGGTGTCCGTATCTGTATGCTTGTGTTTTATGAGATGATACTGATCTTTCTGTTTTGTGATAACAGTTCTGAACCAGCTGCCTCTTCCATCACCTTTACCTGCTACAACAACAAAAAGCCTGCTTTTCAATGGACGGATAGCTGAAGAGGTGAACTGCCTTCTGGCTTGCAGGGATGAAAATCTGGTTTCACAGCTTGTCCACAGTCTCAATCAGGTGTCGACAGATCACATGTATGTGTTTTGAACTTCAACTGTATCACCATTCTTGTTCCTTGAAATCAGTTAACCAGATTGAGAAGGATGTTTGTGAAAACAAATTAGAACATGCAGGTTTTTTATTAGGCTTGCTTAGCAGGTCACTGCTATGTAAGAGTCAAATGTTTCAGTCAGTCGGAATGTTAGTAATTGTCCAGCAGCCCATATGCATAACTGTGACGGTTATTTTATAGATCTGCTGCTTATTCCAGTCTCGCTAGTTAAGAATGCAGATGTCATGGTATAGATTGTGCTATATTCGTGTTTCACTTTGGTTAATAATGTGCATAGCCAAATTATATAACTGGTATTAAACAGAAAGAAAAACTTTTGAGACATTCATGTCATTTCTGATTAGGTATTGAACTTAAATATTTTAAGAATTGAACCAGTAAGGAGCTAATGTATTCTCTTTTTGTTAATATTTTTTTTCTCCTGGTGTCCTTTGAATACTCTTATGTTGACTACCTTGTCTTTTTCCTTCATACTCCAATCAATTGTTTTGGTCAAATGAAAGTAGCTTCTAAAAGTCCTCGAAGCAAACAATAAGTGAAAGCATGGATCAGTTGTAGAAAATCCTTTACATTTCTTATGGTTCAGAGGGAATCCTGTGATGTCAAAGATATGCCAATTCTCAGAACAGTGGTCTGCAACCTGAATGTTACAGATCCACGTTGATGTTATTTTCACTCCTACTGTAATACCTTCTTGATGATATATCAAAACATTCTTTTATGGAGAAGATCACGATATAAAAGTGGGTGTAGTAAACTTTTTAATAATAGTCTGAATCTGACAGCCATGTATATATAAGTGCTTAGTAACAGAAAATAATTTTGAAGACTAGTAGAAATACCTCTTCTGCCATTCCATAAAGAAGAGATAAAAATAGAGGCAGGGAACAGTGCTTTGCAACCTTTTTTTTTTTCCTACATTTTAATGGTAAATTGTCGTCTTTCATTTTGGGCTTGGTTTTTTTTTTTGTTTTGTTTACTTGATTCATAGTTTCTTATAATTTGAAAATGCATTTGCCTCTTTATTTGCTTACTTCCACAATTCCAGAGAGTTGAAAGATAACCTTGGCAGTGATGATCCAGAGGGAGATATACCGGTCTTGCTGCAGGCTATCCTGGCAAGGAATCCTAATGTTTTCAGGGAGAAAAGCATGCAAAACAGATACGGGGTGCAAAGCGGTAAGGACTTTTGATTATTTATTAATTGCATTTTATGTTTAAGGGACTGATACTAACCACAAATATATATGGAGCACAACTGTGATATTTATGCCTTGCTCTGTATTTGATAGTGATATAAGCTATGTACCTTGACATCTAAGATGTGTTAGAATACATATGGAAATAAATTCTACCAGATACTGCTGTAAAAAAATGTTTAATTTCACCACAAAGTTTCATCTCCAGGATTAGTGATGGGATTTTATTTTAAAATGCCTAGGTTCTTATATTTGCCTTAATAAATAGCTGAATTTGGAAAAATATGTCTTGATTTTACTGAAAATCTGCACAATTATAGTGTGTTACTGCAATGGTAGTTCTTAATAGTTGTGGGGTAAGGAGTAAGGTTGAATGAACCATTCTTAACAGCTCCTCCTTGCCATTCCCCATCTCAGCAGTTTGTGATGCCCTACAGATATTACTGTTTCGACAGCTAATTCTCTTCTGAGGTGTAATGAGATAAACTTCTGGATGGCAAAGATGAAGGAGAGACACTGAGCAAAGTGTTAATTCCAGAGGTAGATCTGGAGAGTTGTACCTGAAGTACATACTACAAATACTAAACTGTGAAATGAGTAGTAGATTCTTGGCGCTTTCCACAGTGTGAGGTTAAAGCTTTACTGTCACTATAGAGATATAAATAAAAGTGTTACTAGAGTCCGCAAGGGTTAGGAAGTGTAGGGTATTTGGGGAGAGGAATAGTGATAGACTGAGATTATTGCTCACCTAGGCTAGTGAGTAAAAAGCCATACAGTATTTGAGAAGAACTTGCTAAGGGCAGAACATGTAATGTTCCTTGAGAGAAGGCAGAAAGTCCCTGGAATGAAAACGTGAAGGGCAGTGCTAAATATTTTTAAGTTCATTGATACATCTATCCTGAAATTTAAGCTCTGAAAGTCTTCAGTGGCAGCTCTGGCAGAGTATGATTTTTCCAGCTGTGGGAAGAGTTGTGACTGTCCTGCCAGTTTGCAGAGTGGTGCCACAAAGAACATATGCTTGAATTAGAATTTTCTGCCAGTTTTGTAGAGTAAAATTGTTTTTTGCCAGTGCAACAGGGAGGCATTGTTTTTGAAATTATCTGTTCCAGCAGAGGCTTTTGAACAAAACAAGACAAAGCTAGTTAATTTCTTTCTAATTTTTGCTAATTCTTTGTTTCACTTCTGCAGCTTGATTCAATAGGTTAAGAATAATCCTTATTGAAATAAAAGCATCTCCATCTTTAGTAAATATGTTTTTGCCTGTGCTTGAAACAAGATACTAGTATAGAATAAAAAATAATTAAACATGCAACTTGAAAGAAGAGTTGATGTTATTTTAATAAAGTTAAGAAAGTGATTTCAGAGAACCGGAAGAGATCAGACTTTAAAACTCCCTTGAATATTTAATTTTATTTTACATAATTCTGAATAGTTACAAGTGCAAACATTGTAAGTGTAACATCTGACAACTGGAAAGAAAAGGGCAAGAAGTGAAAAACATAGCCACAGACAGGGTATTCTGAGACGAAGAAGGAATGAGTCTTTGGAAAAGCTGGGTGAAATGTGACTTTATTTTCAGCGAGAAAATACCACACTCTTACCTGGAAATAGGTGGATCTTTAAGCTAGATGCAGGCAAATTGTGGTAGCCATATTAGCTGTTACTATGTCCCATTCAGGTCTCTAGGGCCAAAGGAGGCTATACTGAGGTATTGGGGCAGCAAAAGCTGGGTATTCATCTGTTTTCTGAACAGATACTGTAATCTCTGTAGAGTCCTGATTTGAAGAACAAGTGGAGGTTTGGCAGAGATCTTGTGTAATGCGTTCTGCCAGCTATAGAAGAATGAAATTTCAAATTCATCTCTTCTGCTTTCCATATTGTCTTCCTTCTGAATGTTGTCCTTGTGCCCTCTCTGGAGTCCAATCCTCTGTGAAGTCAGTGCTGGGAACTGTGTCCCAATATTCGTAAAACCTGCAGTTGAGAAGAGATTAAGGCAGTGGGATGTCCAGCCTGTTTCTCGGCCTGGGGTGGCTCTGTGCACCAAGATACAGTTTAATCATGCCAGACTTCCTCTGTGACCCTGAGTTGCATTTTTATGTAGTGCATTCTTCAGAATTTAGAAGGAATGCTAAAATGGATTTTATGCGTATCACTTTTTTCCAAGCAAGAGATTATAATCATGACTGGGACTGTGTTAAGGAAATGCATTCTAGTAAAGCTGCTACTAGGATGGTGTTTTCTCAAACCCAAACATTCCCAACAGTCAAAATTAAGGTTGCATATAAAGAATTTCTCAAATATTTAAGGTAAGGAAGTGCACAGTGGAGCCAGAAATCTGCTGCTTAGTGATAGGACAACAGTGTAAAAAATGTACAAGAAGATACTTCAGAGCTAATGGCCACCGACTAATTTAAGCTCCTTTTTTAACTAAATGTTTAGGGCTAATCTTTACTGCTTTTTGATTAGATCATTATTGCCATACTTGTTATCTCTTTGGAAACTTTGGAAACACTGGGGTTATTTGTTACTGTTGGTTGTTTTTTGTTTTGGGTTTTTTGTTGTTGCTGCAATTTTTTTTCTTCTTTTTACTTTTAAGTTACCTATATTGTGTCTCCCATGTCCTGCCACCTCTCACAGAGAGAAGTGAGAGCTGTCAGTCAGAATTAATTTTAGGGTTTTAAATGACATTGAAAGTGTATTCATTTCTGTATTCTCTGTCATTCTTTTACACCCAACACTACCACATCTGTTTTAAATTTAGGGAAGAGAAAATAGATACATTTCTGAAGTATTTAAAAAGTGCAGTCTGTGCTTTAAGCGTAAAATGAAGCTTTGTATAGTTCCGGACCATGTGGGCATATTCTGTTGGCTTTCTGTACATCAATGTTAATGGTCAGTAGTTTGACTAAAATATTGTACCTAGTTGTGTTGACAGTGGTGAGTGGGCAGTGGGCACGCTGGATGCTGCATCCAACACAAAACCCCAGGAGCTTCCTCCTTCCTCATTTGCTTTTATGGGAGGGAACTAGTGTCCATGTAAACAAATTTTGCAAAAGTTGAGGAGTCCCCATCTGTTACTTGGGACAAAGAAATGTCCTCTGTATTGAAATATGGAGGTGTCTAGTTTTTCAGCACAACTTGAGACTTTCACTCCTGCTCTGGGCTAGTTTTCCTGTGCTAATGTATTTGAAATGCAGCATTTCACACCTACTGGGAAATAGTAACGGCTACATTCCTGTGGGATTATCACATCTCTTCTCTGCTGGGGAAAGGGGAAGAGAAAAGAGGGTGACAAGGAGGATTTCTGAAATTAGTTTTGGTTGTGTGAATATTGTGGTAATTGAAATCCTTGATGGCAATTGAAGGTTCCCAAACACTCTAGACTGGGCACTTCTTTCAGCCTTCTGTCTAACTTTTGGTTAAAAATATTTGTACTTCTAATGTCCTTTTACCCACAGCTGCGGATTGCTTGCTGTGGCTTCTCAAGCTGCACTGTGTGACTGAATTCTGATTCTGTTTTCCTGCGAGATATTAAGTTACTGTATTTCTGCAACCCTTCAACTTCCACTGTTGTGCTGTTGTTAGGAATTTTTTACATTTGTATCAAAGAGAAGGAAAAAAAGATTCCTTTAAATTCTCTCTGATAATGCTGTAAGTTAGAATGGAATATAGTATTTCATTTGGAAGTGACCTAAAATGCTATCTAGTCCAACTTCCTTTCCGCTTCAGAGCTGACTAAAAGTTCAAGGAAGTTATTAAGGGCATTGTCCAAATGTCTCCTAAAGTATTTGGTTTCAAGCACATTGGTACTTGTGGCTTGCCAGCTAGTACAACTCCTGAATTTACAAAGCATGACTGTGGATATAGACAGGCTGTGCGACCCTACAGTTGGTATATTGATCCTGCTTGGCAATTGAACTATTTCAAGACCTTCTTTGATAACATTACTTGTAAGTGTAGTGAAAGTGGAATAGAAAGCTTTTGTCTCTGGGTAGAAAGGAACCACTAAGACGTTACAAGAGTGGTGACAATATTTTGCAGCACTCAGCGAGAGATGACTGTCTGCTGTACTTGCTCTAAAAATGGGAGATAAGTTTTGTGTGTTCTTGTGAAGTTTCCAAATCTTTTACTTATTGACACAATTAGTAATGTACACACCAGCCTGGGTTGTGGAATATATGCCTTGTTATAGAACGTTTCTATTTACTAGTAGGTTTTGACTTGGGAGTTACTAAGGAACAGAGAAAGAACTACTGTTAATAGTGATAACTGAATTAACATTATTTCAGGGGACACTTTTTTATGTCATGTAAAATGGACGTATTACGTGGAATCGGTAATTTCTAATGTTTTCTTACAGTTGCGAATAGATAATGTTAATCCCTGTGAAGTTTATAATCTCTTTATCTATAATAATTTCTGAAATGAGACACTTTGTTGATTAAAAAGGCTATGTGTAATGCTGCTGTCTTCTTTTTAACAGGGATGATGATGTCGCAGTTTAATATATCTCAGAATTCCATGCGTGGTAGTCCTGCATCTTCCAATTATCAACAAACCACTATCTCACACAGCCCTTCCAGGTAATGCTTTCTTTTAAATCGGGTGTGAGGGGCAGCGAACTGCAAATTCTTCCTACAGTGACAGTTCTTGTTGCAAGTATGTAGAGTGAGAGGTGATCAGCATCTAGACGAATTTTGCATTTGTCTCAGCAGGGTGAGTTTCTTCAGCTGGCAAAGAAACTTCTTTTTTTGTGTGTCAATGAATTAATCCTTGTATTCTCAGGATTGCTAATCTCTTTGCCTCCCATAATTTTGGCAAACTTTCTTTCCTGCTTAAGGAGTCCCCCTTCCTCCTGCCACCCTGTTTTCCACCTGTGGCAGAGCATGAGACCAGTGACAGGAGGATAAAAGAAATGAGGCTAATGTGTTCCAACATGTGTAACAGTACCAGTGTGACAAGAGGGTGGTAAAGAAGGCTTGTGAAAGCAGTAAGAGTTACACAAAAGGCCACTCAAAGGCCTAGTAGTTCAACCAGTCTTCCAGCAGCATCCTCATCAACTTCCTGCTTCTTTTATAAACTCTAGAGTGTTGTCAAGTAGTGTGTACCTATAATCCAGGTCTTTATTAATACAATAATGTACTCTGTACTAGAGGAAGGAGTTCTGCATGTATTTTCAACCCAGTTACTGGACTTTAACAGATTTAAACTTCAGTTATTAGATATCATTATTAAAATAAGCTTATTTCACATTTCAAGTTACTGTAATTGTTTTGGCAAATGAAATGCTCTATCTGCACAATAAAGAGTACACTCTTTAACTTCTATATCTAAAAGTGATATTGAAGAAGGTTCTTTGAACTGTGAATATTAAAATGAATTCTACAAAGTCTTCTGAAATACTTGTAATATCCGTGTGTTAAATACTTTGCTGTTTCTTTCTGTAGAAGTTACCTTCACAGAGCTGCTATCTAGAACTGAGGGTTGTGAAAGTGTGTAATGTACTTTCTGAAATATTTATTTGGTTTGGTTTTGTTTTGAAAAGCTCATACAAGAATGCAAGTTATAATATGAGTGTATTACTATCATAAGCCTATGTTATTTTATGGCTTCCTATCTCTAGAGTCAATATAAGATAAGCCAGTGAAAGAATAATTTGTATGGTGGACTTTGGGTCAAGTCCTGCCTAACTGCCTATCACATTCTTGTATCTTAGCAGTATAGTTCTGTAAGATAAAGCTCTTTTAAATCTTACTGGAAGAATCATATTTATAGTAGATGTCCACTTGTTAATCTTAGTGACCTAGTTGTTAATTACAACTTAGCTGTCACTTCCATTCAAACTTCTAGAACTAACTTGGAAACTACAGATCTCATTTTCTTACGTATTTGTGTCATTGTTTCCTTTCCTTAGCTATAGGTCTTATGAATGCTTTTTATTCTGTTCTTTACTTCAACTAATGCAGTACCTAAGCTGTGACACTTAAATAACAATTGAAATTGAGAAGGTATCAATAGCTTACAGTACTGCTTTTGAGGGAGATTCTTGATTGTGTTGGAATTTAGTATCTTAAAGTAGTTGTAATGTCCTGAATGTATAATATTCCAGAAGAATTAATAAATTTTTCTAAATTTGCTATTTCAACTTTCAAAATTTTCTTTTTTATTTTATTTTTAGCCGGTTTGTGCCACCACAGACAAGCTCTGGTAACAGATTTTTGGCACAACAGAACAGTCCAGTGCCTAGTCCATATGCTCCTCAAAGTCCTGCAGGATACATGCCATATTCGCATCCTCCAAGTTATACACCACATCCTCAGATGCAGCAAGGTAAGTCTGTGAGGTTTGTTTTATTCTCCTGTCTCACGTCTGCTTTACTTTCATGTGCACATTTCTCAGCTTTCTAACTTCTTTGAAGGAATCAGAGGCTTAATGCAGGTCTTTGAGTTGGTAGGTATGTTTAAGCTTTGCTTTCCTGTCTGTACAGAGTGGCAGTATATGCTTTGTTTTTAAAAAATGAAGGGAAGAATAAAAACACATGTTCATGTTGCATTGCTTCCCTATGTACACCCATTTTGCATAGTTGTCATTTATTCACGGTCACAGAATCACGGAATCATCTTGGTGGGAAGACACCTTTAAGATGATCAAGTCCAACCATTAACCTAGCTTTGTCAGGTCACCGCTAACCCGTGTAACTAAGCATCACTTCTGCATGTCTTTTAGACACCTCCAGGGATGGAGACTCCACCTATTCCCTGGACAGGTTGATCCAATGATTCACAACTTTTTGTAAAGAAATTTTTCCTGTTATCCAGGCTAAATCTACCCTGGCATGACTTGAGGCCATTTCCTCTTGTCCTATCACTTGTTACTTGGGAGAACAAAATGATCCCCAACTTGCTACAACCTCCTATCAGGTAGCTGTAGAGTATCACAAGGTCTCCCCTCAGCCTCCTTTTCTGCAGGCTACTCAACCCCAGTTCCCTCAGCTGCTCCTCATAGGACTTGTGCTCTAGACTCTTCCCCAGCTTTGTTGCCCTTCTTTGGACACACTCTATCACTTCAGTGTCCTTGTAGTGAGAGGCCCGAAGCTGGACACAGTACTCAAGGTGTGGCCTCACCAGTGCTGAGTACAGGGGGACAATCATTTCCCTGCTCCTGCTGGCCACACTATTTCTGACACAAGCCAGGATGCCGTTGGCCTTCTTGGCCACCTGGACACACTGCTGGCTCATATTCAGCTGCTGCTGACCAACACCCTCAGGTCCTTTTCCACTGGGAAGCCTTCCAGCCGCTCTT
>NW_010427323.1:3688-15187 GCF_000710305.1 Buceros rhinoceros silvestris | reverse complement strand
CTCTTCCCCAAGCCTGTGACATTGCAGGGGGTTGCTGTGACCCAGGTGCAGGATCCAACACTTGTTCTTATTGAACCTCATACCATTGGCCTCGGCCCATTGATCCGGCCTGTCCAGATCTTTTTGTAGAGCCTAACATGACGGTAGAGTGGTGGTATATACATGACAATAGAAACAATCAAAACAAACAAGAAATTTTTATTTGTTAGCTATGGCCATCTGTGGTAGTGTAAACTTTGGTTTTGCCAAGGTATCGTAAGTTTTGCTGCCAGCTTATTTAGCCTTACTGAACTGTTGTAGTGTCGACTAGATGAGTAAAGAATTGCCTAGAATTATGCTCAAGGTGTGCAGTACTGACAAAGATGACCTTCCAAATAAATGGATTTCTTTGTTCTTCTCTTTTCTAAAAACAATCTTGAACCACATGAACACTGTTAAAATATCTAGGCATTGTTTTGTAAGTAAGAAGAATTCTCACTGGATTCTTTAAATCATTTGTTCTTAAAGTTTAGCATTGTGATTAGAATATATATACCTGTTCTGTATGTGATGTTGTATGTCTCACAAATACCTTGAAAGTTACTGAAGGTAGCGAATACAAGTTATGCAGGGGAAAACAAAGTATTCTAAAACCAGTAAGAATATGATACTGACTGTAATTAGGATAGATATGGAGAGAAGCTAATTAGGGTAGATGCAGAGAGAAGAGTGACTAATATGTACATGGGATTTAGGTTTTAAATCCTCTTGAAAATTAAAATCTTAGCTCTCTAATTTTATTCAAGGTTTTTATGACCAAAGTCAGAAAGTTGGATTCTTGTTCAGATTCCAGACCTCTTGCATCCAATTCATTAATATCCCCTATTGTGGTGTTTTTTCTGAAACTTTTTATGAGTTAACGAGTGTGTGAATCTATCAGTATGGTTACTTACAAATTTTTGTATTTCAGCTTCAGTATCCAGTCCCATTGTTACAGCTGGGATGAGGAATCTCCATGAAAATAAAGTTTCAAGTCAGTTGTCTGGAAATTCAGCTAATCATCATGCTGATAATTCTAGACATGGCTCAAGTGAAGACTACCTACAAATGGTACACAGACTAAGTGGTGATGTATGTTACCTAAATAATTTTATTTTGATAATGCAAATACTTACTATGTTAACGCGAGTATGTATTTAGCTGCCTTAGAAGTCAAATACCTAAGTCTTTTGATGATGTATGAACCCACTGAAAAGGTATTTCAATTTTAGATGTGTACACTCAATCATACAACTTCAATGTGTGAGATTTAATTTTTTGTAGATCTGTCCTTTGGAACCATTTGTAACATTCATTCTGGTTAAATTAGGAAAAGTAAAAAAATCTTTAAGTAATCTCATATATGAGTTTATTTTAAAACAGAGTGTCTCTACAAATCCTATAGCCATATATTGATACAAACAATCCTAGATTCTAAAGAAGAATATTGTTAACTTGTCTCTCTGGAGATGCCTGCAACTGTCAGTTAGACTTGACATATTCAATAGCCTATTAGGTAATATTAGTGTTATCAAAAGCAAGAATTCTTATGAACTTTTTTTCTTACTGGCATATAATGGGCCTGGTTTTATGGCCTGGTTTCTTTGTAAGAAGTTCTCCCTTAGTAACTTATTTGATGTCGGAGAAATTCCTCTGAAATCTTGAATCTAAAGGAAAAACCCATAAATTTCTCCCACATTTTTTGAACTACTGATAAATTTTCTTTTTATTGAGCATCTCATGCTGTACATGAAGCTTGTTCTTATTCTTCTTAAGGGAATTAATTTTCAATTTTAGTTTTTCATGAAAACCTGGTGGCCTTTTATTGTTTTGGTTTGGTTTTTTGTTTTGTGATTGTATTTTATTTAGCTTACAAAAACTATGGGCAATTCTTGTCTTCCTAAACTGACCTGCAGAAGCAAAAAAGTGTTTTATTCAACAAGCATACTATTAACAACAGGCTTCCTAAATCTCCTGCCAGCATTACTACAGTAAATATTGTATTAATACTCCAAGAGAGTTATTAGTTTCATTAATATTCTTTGGGTTTTTTTAAATGAAAGAATTTTGCTGATTAAAAATACTAGCTAAGGACTGGTATCTTAAACAAGAGGGTGGTTTAATAAGGGAATCTGTCATAATATACACAGACATCAAATGTTTTTCTCAGTCTCTGCTTCAGCAGTGTGAATTCTTCAAAATAAGAAGCTGTTCTTGGTATTAAGTGTACATATATCCACCAACTATGGTAAAGGTCAAGAGAATCTTGGTTCTGTTTAGACAGGATATTTGGAAAACTTTAATATTAGGATAATTTATTTCAGGATTTTTCAAGAGAAAGTATTTAAAAATATTCATCCTTGATGTTGTGATCCAATTAATGCAACCACATCATAGTTAATGAAAACTTAGAAATTAAACTCTTTCATAAAGGATAGACTGAAAACATAAAGCATACTCTCCTTGGTTGGTTTAGTTGGAGGAATATGAAATATAAAAAGTAATAAACATTTTAAAGTTGCACTTTTATCCCTATGGGGTTAAATATGGGTTACCTTTATTTTATTTGTAGTTATACCTTTCAAAGCTGATTTTAGTAGTTATCATGCAGGAAGGAGTTTGAAGAATTTGGATTAACAAAAGTTTAACCTCTGAGTATGAATAATAAGCTTGATTATAATGTTGCTGCCTTTTCAGAAGCAGTGTGACCTTTGGTGAAGATAGTTATGAAAGAGGTTTGCTAAATCATAAAGCTTAAAAACTTTTTTTTCCTAATTATTATTAGGTTTAGGATTTACTGCTTTTAAAAATGTGAACAGTTACAGGATATTGTGTATTTGTGATACAAAATTCTACAAAATCAGCAAGTACACCCTTAGAGTCTCACTACACATACATTCAATTTAAGGACGATTTTCTGGTAATCTTGAGAGCATTACTGGAATGGAAGTTTGTGCTTACATGTCACCATTTGATGAAGCTCTGAAGTAATGTAAATGAGCACTTCTGAAAATTTGTCAGCTACAGTAGGAATGGCATGTGTACCCAAAAAGTCATCTACCTAGTAAGTCTGCTTAGTTAATGAAAGTGCTGTTTGCCTCTGTCCTTGGCAATCACAAGTAGAGGACTCTCCTGTCCTAATAAAACATATATGCTAAAAAGTTACTAAGCATTTTTTTCAATATTTTTGTTGGTTTTTTTGAGATTTCTTTCAAGTCAAGTGTAAGTCAGGTTTGAAAAAAATCATCTCCATGCTTTCAATGCAGTAAATAAATGAGTAACTCATAAGGAAATTAATTTACTTACAATAGCAACATGTAAGTTTAAGATACACTTCTTTTTATTGTGTTGAATCTGAATATTGGATTTCTTTGCACATGAGGCTTTCCTTACATGAGGCCACAACTCTTTTTGCAAGCACTGTTGCATAAATAAGTGTAATTAGTAGCATAGCATGAGATCTAGATAAATTGTACTGTGGGAGAAAAGAAAATCTAATAGAATAATTTTCTAAGTGCCCATGGATGGTGCAACTGACGTAACCTGGTTTCTAAAGGAATAATATTATCTGACTTGTAAGCACCTTCATTCCATATATTTCATCCTTTTCCCTAAACAGTGTCAACTACACCTTTGCAAGATGTATAACGTGTACCTGTCTAGTCTATGACTGAGCATGTGGAAAACGGCTGTTTGGCCATTGTCAGAGGAAGTGTTTTCTTGCCCATAAGTGCAAGCTTCTGTCTCTTTGAAGTGCCATTTTAGCTTCCTAACTTACTACCAAATGCTGGGTTTTTTTTCATACATGTAAAAATGTAATTACCGTTGGGCCTTGTAATGTATTAATTGGGTTGAAATTGGTCAAAAGCGTAGAAGGGTAAATCAGACAGATAATTCAGATTTGAAAAAAAAAGTTAATAGAAAGAAACTGTATGTATTGAAATACCTCAATACAAGCCATGGCAGAATATTAGCTACTGAAATAGCCAACTTAATTAGGAAACAAATTAAATAATCTTAGAACTTCTTCGGCGATTTTCTTTGTGTGACTTTAAAATAACAGACGTTTTGCGGTTTGTTTATAATTATAGAAATTGTTTTTTCTTCTATATAGGGGTTGTTAGTTTGTTCTTTCGCAAAACATTCCCACAGATGTTGTGTCAAAAAACATTGCTGAAAATGGGAAATACTGTTCTATAGAGGTTTAAATCTAGTTTGGTCGTTTAGTGAGTAAGTACTTGCTGCCAGCAGAGGGCTCCTTGAAAGCAACGAAACAACTGTGTAGAACATTAAATGGGAATTTGAATAGTGGGATTCATAGTTAATTTTAAGACAGTTTGGTATTAAAAAGACACATTTACATTTTTAAAGACAGAGCATGGACGTAATTACATTGTAATTACTATCACGTTATGAAGAAGTTTGATAGAAATTATGAATTCTGTTGAATCAGCTTGTTCCGTACAAAACAGTGAAGACAGTAGAACTTGTTTGCCGTGTTGGACAAGTGCTTCATATTGCCATTCAGTTGTTTCTAATCTAACTGCTAACACAGGCAAATAAAAAGCGAAAATCACTGCGGCTTTGCTTTCCATAAGACTCATGAAACTACCTCAGCTGCTGCAATAGGAGTGCTAGAGATCTTGTTCAGTCCTGATGTGTGTATGCTGGAAGATATAAATACAATGTGTTTATTTGCTTAATTGTCAGAGTAAGATGTCATTCTCAATAAGCTTCAAGTGAAAAAATAGTGAGGGTTTTTTTTTTTTAAATCTACACTTTATGTTCAATTTCTTTCAGTTGGTATCATATAGAGGTCATGTATCTGCTTTTCAGCTCTTTACTTCAAGTGCTTCTAACGAGAAAAGTTGTAAATGGAATCTTAGCGTAAACCAGAAGTGCTTAGTTAGCTAGAAGACAGGTACATATATCTATTTTTGTGTGTATGTTCTGTTTATAGATACTTCCTAAGGCTGATTGTTCTAATATTTCTTGAATGCTTTTTGTCCATTCCATTTTATCAGCATATGTACTAATATATCAGTATATGTCTTTATCAAGTGTTCATGTCCATAATGTTAACTTTTTATCATTG
Organism: Buceros rhinoceros silvestris; assembly: GCF_000710305.1. Classification (NCBI taxonomy): domain Eukaryota; kingdom Metazoa; phylum Chordata; class Aves; order Bucerotiformes; family Bucerotidae; genus Buceros; species Buceros rhinoceros. The sequence continues at coordinate 10,074 of NW_010427323.1, read as the reverse complement.
TCACTTTAGGATGGCGATCCTTCAATAAGGAATGCTGCACCTTTTTCCTTGAGGTCACCACAGTCAGTCTGCTCTCCAGCAGGAAGTGATGGAACCCTTAAAGGTAGCCTAGCAGTCATATATATCAATGCATTGTTTCCCAGTTTTAAAGAAGAGAGACTTTAAAGAAGTATTTAGTTATTCCTCATGACTTCTGATGCAAATACTGATACAAAATTATTTTGAGCCCTGATCCAGAAGAAATTTCTGAAGGTCTGAAAATTTACTAGTCATCTTTCAAAATAAAGCTCAAATTCATGGAGGACAGAAGGATTTAAAATCCTTTCCAATATGATGATTAAATTCTTTATAAGAATGGTTTCAGATGCTCTTCATAAGAAATGGGTTAAAGGCAACATTATGAGTATTGAACTCTTAACCAGCTTGGAAGTGTTTGAACATGCAAACCTTGCCTTAATTGCAATCATGACATTTTAAGAACATGAAATTAAAAGTAATTCAATGAACTTAATACGTATAGCATAAAGAGAGCCTGAATAACTTTACTGTGGAGAAGGAATAGGGTGAACTGTCAGTCAGCTGAGAGGGAATAGAAGAAAAATTTGCTCAAAATAATTCTTTATGCTAAAATCTGGAATGCATACTGCTGTTTTTAATATTAACCAGAAGAAGCAATGACTGAGATACTTGAGATTTAGCAAGGTAGAGGTTGAGGCATATTCTTGCTAATGTACATTGCAGTAGTAGAAAGATGCAACAGTGCTTTCTTTCCTTTAGCCCCAAAAGAAAATTCAGTCTTTCTGGATGGACAGGTTAGAAGGAGAGGGAGAACAGGAAATGGGGGAGATTCCAGAGAAGATGAAGGTATGGGCCTTGTTCAGCCTGGATAAGAAACATCTTTGGCAGGGCTGGACTTTAGAGCAGCCTTGCCATACCTATGAGGAGATTATCAGGAGGGCTTGAGTCAGGCTTTTCAGAGGAAGGATGAGATACAATGGACTTAAAATTGAAATGGAAGGTTTTAACTAGGTCTAAGGAAAGACATTTTCACTGCTAGGACAGTTGAGCGCTGGAAAAAGTTGCCCAGAGAATCTGCATTTTCTATCCTTGAAGGTTTTCAAGACCATGCTGGGTAAAGCCCTACATACTGTGGCCTTGCTTGCCCTGGTTTGAGCATGATGATTGACTAAAGACCTGCTGAGGTCCCTTCTTAACTGAGTTATCCTATAATCCTATGACTCCTAAATGATCTCCGTGGTTCATCTTCTGTAGCCATATGTACTAAGCAGTGATAGAAGAAATGTGGCTGAAGCAGCAAGTGAGAAGTATGTGTATAGAATGCCAGCAACATCAGTGTTTCAGGAGGTCTTGCTCTATAGGACTTGTTGTAAGACTTGTGTAAATGTGGAGACTAAATGTGGTTTGTTTTCTCTATTTATTGAGAGTTATCAGTTTAACAACATGGTGAATCTAAGCTACTTCCACTCAGCTACATGATTACCACTCAGCCAGAGCAATATTTGAATTATCTTTTGGTTAAAGTTGCTGCTGTTTCATTTGACTGTGTCAGAACCCTTTTTGAACCTTTTAAAATTATTTCTGAAAACAATCTAATTGTGAGGTTCAGATTATAATACTTAAGCATTAGAGGGACAGAAAATGTGCAAGAGGAGCTTTTTGATTTACTTACCTGTATGTTAGCTTTACTTTTCTCACTGATAAAGCACACAACTGAAATACTGTTACTAATGGTGCTACCATTTTGCCTTCTTAAAGAGATTAATGAACTTTGGTTGAGGGAACCAATTCATGATACCACAAGAATCATGCCAGACGCTTACTTACTCTAATCTTGAATTTGATAAGAATAGAAGAGCTGAGGATAATTACAGTGTTACTTAGAACATGGGATTCCCGACAGTGAGTTTCTGGTCTATGATTTGGAGTGAGAGTTGTGCTGATAAATTTTCCAGTGATGAACAAACAACAAGTGTCTATGCTGAACTTTCTGTTTGACATTAGCCCTTCAAAGTTTGGTTGACAATTTTGGTTGCAAATTTTGATATAGAAAATTAGTAGAACACTTAATTTTTTCTTTGGGAGCATAAAAGAATGGCAATAGACATCATGAGTGAGATCTCAGGAAGGATGCTATAATACCTAAGCTTTCTTATGTAACGTAGAAACTCGAGGCAATTACTGAAGGTATGGTACAGACTGCATTTCTGTACTTTTGACATGGAAGTAGCAAGGGCTTCTGGATTCTTGAACAATGTGATTGTACAATCTTAGATTACTTTGAGACCTAACGTAGCTGTCTGATTGACAGTCTCAATGGGGAAGAAGTTTTGTTTGCAACTCAGACAATATTTGAGGATGGCAGAAGTTGTCTTTTTTATTTTGTTTGGTTATTGACTTACTCAGTGGAGTAAAATTTCTCCCTTACAGAATTTTTTTCTTCACTTCTGCTCCAGTAAAGGTACCAGAGCAGCTGAAGTTTTATCCAGAAGTTCTAGGCTGGGTTTTATCCTTTCTTTTTTATGTAACTTTTATATTTTAAACTATGCAAAGAGAATCACAGGTCTGCTTTCATACTATCATCTGATACCACATCTACTTCTTAAAAAATCAAGTTCTATGAAATAATCTATGAAGAATTAACATGGAGTATTTTCCTTTTGTTGATCTTGTATAATAGAAGAGTTCATATAATTTACAGTCCTATTTCCATACAGTTTCCTAAACTCTTATGAAAACATCTGTAAGGACTAGCAACAACCCTTATGAAACTATGTAATTTTATTCTTTTCCAGAAATGAGTTGTATTCCCTCCAGAAATTGTTAATGGGTAGTTGATTATTTTCTGCGTAATTTGGCAATGTTAGTTTTATTGTCTTAGGGATTTATAAGACTTCTCCAGTGAGATTTGTCTGCACTTGATCTCTGAATGTGTAGTGGGTGGTGAGAAGAATTAGAAGTCTTCTCAAATCTGTAGTATAGATTTCAGTGCTCTGTTAAGAAAAATTATCATCTCACTCTTTCATGTGTAGTGGGTGGTGAGAAGAATTAGAAGTCTTCTCAAATCTGTAGTATAGATTTCAGTGCTCTGTTAAGAAAAATTATCATCTCTCTCTTTCCTTCAAAAGAAAGATCGAAGAAATTTATTCAAAGATTTTTTTCTTACAAGGCAAAAGTAAACACTCATTCTTGTTTCTTACTTCAAGTCTTAATTTGTTTATGCAAGGATGTTTCTGAGTACAGCAATTCTAAGCTAGAACAGCCACAGCTCCGTTTTTAGTTTGAAGCTATGAAGAAAGTAGTGAGACTCTTCCCTGAAAACTATTGAAAGAGTACCTGGAAAGTGAATACAATCTGTCTCTAAAAACCTCCCAAATGTATGTTGTTCTTTGTCTCTCATTTGCTAAGTTTGAATTTTAATTTAAGTTATGCTCTTCGAATGTCAAAATTGTCAAAATCAAAATAAGTAATAATTGGTACAAAACTTGGGAATATTTTCAAAGGAAGATTCTGTGATTTTAGAAAATGCAACAGGAAAAAAATTGTCAGGCTTCCCATCTTCTTTCCCTCTTTGGAAGAGCTGTACCTGTATCACTCCCAATAACATCCGTCTCTTTCTTAAATGCCAGTAATGGAGTTTCCTTACTCTTGACATGCAACGTGTTCAGATTCTTAGCTTTTCTAGAAGCTTTTCTCCTAATGGTTAGCTTGAATATTGTTGCAGTTAGGCATGACACTTCTCGACTTCTTTTCAATGGGCAGGGAAGAACAATTCACTGTTTTATAGCATTCATTTAGATCTTAAATAATGTCATAATTTCTTGCACTAATCTAATCGTCTACAGCCTGAATAGCAAGGTGTCTTTCTATCATCGTTACATTAGTCACCTACTCTGAACTTGTAATTGACCTTCATGCTTTTATCCAAATTCTCATTGGTCTGCATTGATCTTGATACTGTACTGTCCTAAGCTGTAGATGCAACTCTGTTTGTAGGCTTGGAAGGATAAGTAGTCGAAAAGTACTGTAGATGACTTTATATGATTATTCTGTTGTATGTGAGAGTATAGCTGCTCTTTGCTGATAACTTAGATTCATGTTGCAAGTTGTTTTAGACATATTGCTGTCTTTCTGAGGGATTATGTGTCTTCCTTTCATGTTGATAAAATTGGTCTTTCTTAGGTGAATAAAAAGTTTGTGCTTCTCACTGAATTTACTTTGGTTCGAAAGGTTAATCAAATTAGTAAAAAGAATTGGGTTTTTTTGATTCTGTTTTTAAAAGCAGTTGTGGGTGTCTTTTAAAGACTCATCACCAAAAGCTGTTTTGATCTCTAGATTAATAAAATACTCCAGTTCTGTTACTTGAAAATTTACTAGTGACAAACATCTTATACTATTAACACTATTCTGGAAAGCTGCCCTTGTTCACCAATACTCTCTTCATCCGTTTTTACCAAGAACAATCAATAGTCAGTTTTGCACTAGAGTATATATTGCCATCTTAACAGTCTAGATCATATTTCTTCAGCTTGTTAGTGAAATTGCTGTGAGAAGGTATATAGAAAGCCATGCTAAAGTCCAGATGTGACACTCAGTTCTCTTTAATCCACAAGACCTACTGTTTTACAGAATAAAATTCTTTTGATTTGATGATACTTTTCCTTAATGAATTTACTTTACAACTTCTTTATTATTATCTCAATCCTTACAGAGAAATTGTTATTTTAGTATGTACTTAAATCACACAGAATATGTATAATATTCTGGGCACTCCTCTACATCCTTTTCAAAGGACTGTTTTCCCCTTTCTGAGTGTGCTGGAGGCACAAATTCTGAAGATAATTATTACCAATTTTGAGATTGGTTTAGCCAGAGTTCCAGGGTGAATTTGTCTGATCCAGTTTTCATGAAAACATTCCATTTATGTGAAAGTGGTAAATAGCATCATATAAAATTTTTTAAAAATTAGAAGCTTCCATTTACACATTGCAGCTGCAGTAGTGTGGTCCTCACGTTCTGTCATCACCAGGTACATCCATCCAACAGACAAGCATCAGTATGAATGCAGTATGGATGCTCTGGTTCTTTTCTCCAGCTTCTGCCTTTAGGAACTTAATTACAGTATAATCACTCAGGTATGAAGTCTAGTTAATCCACATGTAGCACATATGCATTCCTTAAAGCCTCTCTTTCCAAAGACTTTTCCAGTAAAAAAGTCTGAAGTACTGTGTCCAGGTTTGTACAAGTTTGTACAGCAGTTTGGTACCTACTTAAATAATACTCCTTTAAAAAGGTATAGCACTTGAATGTTCCTGAAGTTTCTCTCCAGTCTGCTATGAACCAATAGTCAGCTTGACATTAATGCTGATTTGTTTACTAGCAGTTTTTTTCAGCTTTCATGCATAGGGAACAACACTTCTAGCAAAAGAGGATGTAGGATGGGTGAAAGACTTCCTGTCAACATCTGGGAACCTCTACCTCCAAGGGAGTTAAAGGAATATGAAGATACTATTTTGAGTGACCCTTTGGAACTAGTTGTTGTGCAAGTGCAAAGCTAATAATTTTTTAAAATTCTCTAAAATACGTGAATGCTAAGTTCCTGGTAACCTTATAGCTGTTTTTTAACCATGTGGATGACAACAAAGAATGCAATCAGTGGTATGACTTTGATGGGCTTTGAAAGGCAAGTGGTGTTTTTTCTGAAGAGGATTAAAGATGATCAGAGAAAGTATGCTTAAATAAGATGGGAGTACTGTGGTGTCATTAGAAAGTGTGCAGACAAAAACTGTAAGATGGAGGTGTCACTGATGTGTGCAGTCTCCTGGACAGAAGCTTATTTGTTTGCTACTAAGTTACTAATGCACAAGGAGCAAAAGAAGCTATTCCAGGGGTAAACAAACAATAAGTGGTTTTGAAACTTTACATTTTTAAGAAGGCTAAGGCCCTGTCAATGCAATGCATTTTATTGGTGCTTGCATTATCAATGATTTGATAACAAATCAGTCAAGTCACAGAAAAAATGTTTTTATAAACTGCTACAGCAGTTGATAAAACTTCAATACTCAATGCCATCTACCTGTGGGAATCAGTAAGAAAACGGATTAATATAGAGAACCAGTCCCAGGATTATCATGGGTGGTCAGGATGACTCTTTCCAAAAGACCATGGAGGTATTGTTGATGGGTGTACTTGTTGGCTGTGGAGGCTTTATTTCCTGTTCATGTTACCTGCTTCTCGTCTATGTTTGGTGTTACCTGGTTGACCATCAGTATTTGCTGTTCAGTAATGATACAACGGCTTTCCCAAATCAGTGGAGAATCTCTTTTTATCTCACAAGTTTTACATATTCCTGATGTCTAAAGCGATTG
>NW_010427323.1:0-3626 GCF_000710305.1 Buceros rhinoceros silvestris | reverse complement strand
TCCTGCTGTATAAAGAGATTGCACAGAATTAATTTACCGATACTATGGAAGATTGATGATGGAAAGTACTAGTTTAGCCTTAAAAGCTGCCTACATATTTCTCTGTTCTAAAAGAAATTCAGTTCATGCCCAAAGATCATTTCTGAAGATCATTGTGTGATTTACTACACTGACAGCATTTTGTAGAACAAGCCTTTTCAACCTTGGAATCTCAACTGGTTCAGCAAACAGATCATAACTGTCTGTCTGTATATTCTTTCCACAAATATTTCTTCTGTCAGCAACAAATTCTCTAAGAGCTTTTTCCTCAGACATACAATGGCTCAAGCCTTCTCCTATAGGAAATATTCCAGATTGACCTCAGCAGTAACAGGCACAACTCTCGCTGTATAATGGATGATCTTTTGTCTGAAGTCTAAGCATCCAACAGAATGTGGTACGTGCTTAATATGTGATACCTGTTCAGAACTGCTAGTGCTGGTGGTAGAGTGAAACTGTTCCAGAATGCTTCATCTTTTCCAATTTCCTTTGACCTCAGAACATAGGTGTTGTAGCTTCTAAGCCTCCTTGTTGCCAAAGGCTTAACCATCCTCAGACATAGAAATATGTGAAGTTACTGCCAGCACACGTGGTCTTAAAATGCAGCTTATAGGCCTTACTATCAAAACATTTCGGGAATTTCCTTCAGGAGGAAGATACTATTTGTAGTGCTGCCTAGGAGAGGGAAAACTTCACTTTTGTTTCTTCATTTACTGGACTCCAATTATGTTCATTGGAATGCACTGAAATCCTTTTGAGCTCCTCAAGTCTACCCAAAGATGAAAAGAACCACCTTATCTGTTGCTCTAGCATTATTTTTCAGCATGATGGATACCAAATTGATACCAAATCAGAAGAATCTTGTACGATTTACTTTGAAGTTTAGGACAAGAGAGAATCAAATATGTGTCCTCTGTTTGAAGGGTAACTCTGAAAAACAGTAAATGTTTCATTGTTGCAACTTCAGAAATATTCATTTAAGAGATAATTCAAGAGTAAGATGTCAGTAGGTTCTGTGTGAAAAGTTTTCAGCTGCCTCTGATATTTGTAGAAATAAAAATGCAGCTTTTATTTCCTGAGTGGTAGTCATTAGCATAAAAGGAATTGGTAGCTAATGATTCGACCGTACTTTACACTAAGACAATCTTATAAATTACCAGATGAGACTAATTGACGGGCTGGGGAGAGCATCACAAGAATAAGAATCTGTGGTGAAAAGCAAGTGGTGGATAGCAAAGCATGTAGCCAGGACTTCAGTACTGGTGGTTGAGTTGTGGTATCTTACTTGAAGAAGTGGAAAGATCTTTGGAATCAGGATGAGTCAAAACAGGGCTTCCAAACATTATGGATGTTACTGGCAGAATATGGAGTTGTTGCTGATGGTCAAGAAGGGGTAGGGTAAACCCATTTTCATATGCTGCTCTCTACATACAGAAGTTATAGGACTTCTCACATTGTACTAGGTAGAGGAAATAAGTAGTCTGTGCAGAGATGTTATCAGGAAAGGCACAGCTTTCATGTGAATTGAAGCTTTGCTAGGGGTATCCATTTTTTTTAACCTACGAGTCAGTACATTGCTTAATGATTTTTAATATTTCTTAAAATACCTGGTAGAATTTTAAGCTGCAGAATAAAGCTGCTTGCTTCTTTAGTGGTGTTTCTTGAATGAAACACTTGGGGACCTGTATTCCAGTTAGTTTTTGATTGTTGTTAGAAGTACTGACGATGATGACCTGAACCAGAAAGACTAATAATAATCTCAGTCACTGCTTTCTGAAAATCAGTATTCTTCAGTGGATGAATGGAATCCTATAAATGTTTGTTTTAACAAGAGAACGCTGGCCTTATTGGTCCAGCCAATAGGCTTTTCTTATTTTTAATATTTTATATTTTCCCCTCACACCAGTGTTCCTTTTTAATCCAAAAATTATAGCTCAAAATTATAATTAGGATGAAAAGCTTCTCTGTTTTTCAAAGCTTTTTTCTGGACTGACAGTTATGGGGAGCTGGTTTAATTTAAGGAACAAAAAAATTAAATGTGAAACATGAGAGAATGTATGTAATGAAAAATGTCCTCTTTTAAAAATTTCTCTAGATACACTCAAAACCTGGAAGGAGTGCATGTAGAAGTGAAAATTTATACATTAAAAAAAAGGGTAGAGATCAGGCAGGGAATGGTAGAAAAATGCCTTAAGACAATTAGTGTTTTCTAGATAGTAATGAGTGGGGGAGGTTGGAATGAGTTTATCTAAAATAAAAAAAAAAAAAGGTTGAAAATGAACTCTCAGAATCAAAGTTAAGGAGATTGTGTATGGGGTTTTTTTTATTATTTTAAATTAAAAATGTGGCTGAATCGGCTAATGCCTATATGCTGATCATTAAGTCTTCATCACTGGAGCATATTAAGAATCTTTCTGATCTTTCCTTTTTCTGTAGTCAACTTGCTTTCATTGACCATTTTCTAATAGCTGATGTTCTGAACCTGCAGGTACTTTTCTTTTTCTTTTTCTTTTTTTTCTTTTCTTTTTTTTTTTTTTTTTTTTTTTTGTGGGGGGGTAGCGTATGTTTTTAACCTGCCGGTTCTTTTTTTTTTTTTTTTTTTTTTTTTCTTTTTTTTTTTTTTTTTTTTTTTTTTGTGGTGGTGGGTTTTTTTGTTCCATCTTCTCTGAAATGATCTCTTCTCTACCTGCAGTGGACTGCTAAAATTCCTAGGAGATACCCTGCAACTATCTGGATTCATCTTGATCTAGGAATGATGTGCTTCTTATCAATCTTACTTAGACCTTTTGTAAACACAGATATATATACAATACACATTAAAATTATGTAGGCTATATTTAGTGTGTTTTTATATTAAACATGAAACAACATAACTGTTCAGTTTTTCTGAATTATTATTCTAGGATCAAGACAACCTTTAATCCAACAATCTCAGCCTCCACCTTATTCATCACCTAGAGATGTTCCCCCAGACATATTGTTAGATTCTCCAGAAAGAAAGCAAAAGAAACAAAAGAAAATGAAGTTAGGCAAGGATGAAAAAGACCAGACTGAAAAAGCTGCAATGTATGATATCATTAGTTCTCCTTCCAAGGACTCCACTAAGCTTACATTAAGACTCTCTCGTGTAAGATCTTCGGATATGGACCAGCAGGATGATATGCTTTCTGGTTTGGAAAACAGCAGTGTGTCAGAGGGTGATATTCCTTTTAATGTGCAGTACCCAGGACAGACTTCTAAAACACCCGTTACTCCACAGGATGTTAACCGCCCACTAAACGCTGCTCAGTGTTTGCCGCAGCACGAACAGACAGCTTTCCTTCAGGCACAACAAGTGCCTGTTTTACAACAGAACACTTCAATTGCTGCAAAACAACCTCAAACTCCTGTGGTACAGACACAGCAACAGGTTTCGCAACAAGGAACTATAACGTCATATGATGAAGTAGAATTGGATGCATTGGCTGAAATTGAGCGGATAGAACGTGAATCAGCTATTGAAAGGGAGCGATTTTCAAAAGAAGTACAAGATAAAGGTAAAAGGATTGTGTGTGTGTATACACTATATATATTATATAAATATATAT
>NW_010427322.1:0-3301 GCF_000710305.1 Buceros rhinoceros silvestris | reverse complement strand
ATAATAAAATTATTATATTTAGAGGAGAAAGATTATGATTGTTGTTTTGGTCTCCTTTATATTCATCCAGTGATGAAACAAGTATGTTAGGCACATCATCAGGAAAAAACAACCCGGAATTATAAGATATTTCTAAAGCACAGCAATAAGCTTGAAAGGGAAGAATATATTCTGTGGTCTTTGCCTATTCCATCAGTAAAAGATTTATCTTTTATAAACACAGGAAGTCATCCAAAGGCAACTGAGATTCAAATCTTTTAATGATCAAGTGGAGTAGTATATGTACTTCCTTCTTGATTTGACAGATAAATGTGACAAGTAACGGCTCTTTCAAACTTTCTTCCTTAGAGAGTATGCCGGGTACAAGAGTGACAGTGTGGAGACTGAACAAACGTCCTGATTCAGTATGAAACTTTAAAGGGAATTCACTCTTCTGCAAATGTCCATCACGCAGACAGTGTAAAATGAAAAAACAGATAGCTATAAAGATAAGACAAATCCAACAGTTCAGCATGTCCTTTATGGTAATGCACATTGGGTTCACTACCATCATTAATTTAAAGCGGCAAAGTCAAAGACTGTTTCATGGGGGTGCATACAAGGAAAGGATGTGATTCATTAAAATAATATAGAGCAGTAATGACTACTTTTAGAAAATTAGTAACTGTAAGCAAGGTTAAGCAAGTGTTACCAGACCTTTTTTCAAGTGACATATTCTAGCACTATATGGAGAAAAAAAATGCAGTCAAGATTACAATGAAGTTTTGAGTAATTGCTTTTAGAGTATGAACTTTTTTTTTGTTATTGAAGAAAATATTTTCTCATTTGGGTCTACCCTGCTATTATTGCCAGGATTCTGTGAAGGCACAGAACGAAGAGGATGGCTCTTATGTTATGCTTTAATAGAAACTCAATAAATAGGCTTTGTCTTTTGAATAATTATGCTGCTGAAATCATCCTTGATAAATAAAAATGAAGAAAAATTGATTTCTTTTAGAGAAAAACTCCTAGAAAGGTTTCTTAATTTCCGAGCAGTTGTTGTGCTAGGAAGTGAGATAAATATTCCAAAGGCATAAATTAAATTGCAGCCAAGGAAAAGTCAAGATTCAGAACACTGTGTACTTTAAAATACGTCTCTAAATTAGCTGGAGAGGGAGACTAACTCACCATTATAGGGATCAAAAAATTAAGTTTCTGGATTATCATACTTAGGTTACTGTGGTAATGCAGCTGCTGAAAAACAAGCTAAGATGCCCTAGTTCCTTCCTCAGCTATGGAGAAATTATTTTCTATTATGAGGCAAATAACAGAAATTTATTCAGCCACTTGGAGCTCTCAAAAACACAGAAAAAAAAATCCATTTTATTTGTAATATCAGCTAATATTGTCAGCAGCAGCATTCTGAAGTTTCAAATTATGCATGTATTTATTAATTTCATAGCCATTTCTTAAAGGCCTTTACATACCGTAAACTAAAGGAGCATTAGAAGCTTTCGTTAGGAAACCCTCTCAGCAATTATAATCTGGGAGCTTTTCTCTGCATCTTTCAGACCTGATGGAGCTGAAATGGGGTCCTGAGCCAGGGGGAATAGTCTCAGCAGGGCACAAACAGTTCAGGCCCGTGGGGGCAAGTGGTGCTCTGACAGCTACCTCTAATAAATGAGCTCTAATGGGTAGAAATTGTTATTATCTGCCCAGGAAAAATCAATAGAGATCCGGAATGAGCTAATGTCTCCTGTTATAAAATGCTTGGACAATCCAAATGTGGAGTTGTACATGACAAAGCTTAATAAGAGAGAAAGGAATCAGCTAAAATTACTACATAGAGAAACCAGCCTTTGTAGAGCATGGATTGTTAGGTATTTGAATTGCTTGTATAGAAGCAAAATAACTACGGGAAAATATCCAAGCTTTGCTAAGTCATTAGTGCTTACTACTGCTTTGCTCTCAACAGTTAGAGAAAAGATTTCCTATCTTGCATCATATGTCACATTTGCTGGGGAAAAAAAAACCCTTTCACCTGTAAAATCCCCTGGTCACCTTCCAAATACGTTCATTCCTTATTCTTCTTAATTCATTATTCTTCTTTACAAAACCTCATATGTTCATCTCCCCAGTTTGTATAGGTACTTCTCTATTCACATGACTCTTCCTGCTTGTTAAGGGTCGAGTGACCAAGGTAATAATAACATTAATAACTCCTCAAATTCCTTAACGATTCCTTCTGTCCTGAATAGACTGAGTTGAAAGGGGAAAAAAGAAATTCACACCTCGGTCTGCGTTCGGAACTGAAACAAACTTTTAATATACAATAAATTCACTTCACTATCCACTACATATACATATGCAGAAAACCGAGAAAAGAGAAAAAAAAATGAAGAGGTGAAGGTTTACACAAACTGTTCTTTTTCAAGGTCAAAATCCTGGGCAGGCAGCCAATGACGAGATAAAAGTCGGAGACCTTGCAGCTCCGCTGTCCCGGTGAGGAGCAAAATTCTTCTCGCGCCAGGAGAGGAGGGGGAGGCGGCAGCAGCGGCCGTGGGCAGCAGATTTTAAGCAGAGGGAAAAAAAACCTCTCAGCATGACACAGAGTTGGTGGGGAGCAGAATTCCTCTTGCAGCAGGATGGGGGGGGAGGTGGTGGGGGGAGAAGCACCCCGCGGGCAGCAGGAAAAACTGCGGAGAAGCTCAGGAAAGCTCCCGGCACAAAAGGGAGTTGAAGTCCAGATATTCTCACCCGGTTCAGACGGGACAGGACTCACGTCAAAACAGTTCACAGTCTGTAGTCTTCATGTTTCAGGCCTGGCCAATCTGCAGGTTGGGCCTAGTTGGGCCTAGCAGGCCTGGTCTCGGCATGGTCCCTCGGCAGAGCAGATTCGTGGGAGTCCTCTCTTCGTGAAAGTCCAGAAGCCAAAGAGGGCCACTCCTCCTGCCTGCTGCCTTTTAAAGGCTTCCAACGTAACGTTCCACCTGACTCTCTTAACCAATTAAATGCGGAATTATCATATTTGCATGGAATAGTTCTATTTGTCCATTTCCCAAAACAAGGAAGTTTTAGCTCAAACCAGGACACTGCTTAAAATGTCACCTTAAAATCACTCCTTTGTTTTCCAAAGGAATGACTGGAAACATGACAGCAAATGGCTTGTTCTCTTTCAGTCTCTGCTGCCACCAAGAGTTATGGGGAGAGTGCAAAACTTAATTCATATATGGGGCTGGGCTTTCATAGGTAGAAAGTGAAGATTAAGTGTACAGGACTAACCTGAACTACATTCCAGGTTGTTACGGGTTGAGGGTCCGAG
>NW_010427321.1:0-36180 GCF_000710305.1 Buceros rhinoceros silvestris | reverse complement strand
CCCCCTTCTCAAACCGCGACAATCTGGATATTTCTTCTTCGTTTTTGCTACATTAGCTCTTTTTCACAACCACTTTTACTTGATTACTTATTTCCAACTATTGAGTGAAAGCTTCCAGGTGTCCCTGAAAGAAACACTCTTCTGAATCCATACCCGAGTTCTTCACTCAGCACCACCCATGTGCAGTTTCTTTACCTGATTTACATACAACTATCCAGCCACTAGATCTCTAAGCACATTGTGTAGTTAATACCATGCACAGAATGAAGTCTCCTTCCTTAACCAAGCATGTTAAAAGGCTGCATTTCACTGTCTTTCTGGAAAATTGCAGTGTAACATCAAAACACAAGCAACAACGTACTTGGGAAAAAGCTCTGTAAAAGTGAAGAACTTCATCTTCTCTGCCATGGCCAGCACTGACCCACTATACATCTAAAAATGAGCTCTGCTCATTTCATCCCATCTCCTGATGATACAGTCTTGGGAGTTTCAGTCCTAAGCTTGCCCTCTCTATATTGCAGTCATGAAATGGGCTTTCATTTGCAGTATGTGTAAGACTACAAGTAAATGCCCACGTTCTCTGAATGCTACAGTTCTTTGCTTTAATTCAAGTACCTAGAGGTATTTTTATTATTTTAAACATGCATAGAAATGTAAATATCTCTATCAACTATTCCCTGTATAAAATAAACTTGTCATGTTTTCACTTCTGAACAAGGCAAAAATGCATTCCAAGCCCATCTTCTGTCTTTTCATTTAACTTTTCAATTATTTGTATACAAAACTGAGAGCATCACACTGAGCTCATGAAATCACTGCTAAGATAAGGCTGGTTTTTTTCTAGTGACTACTCTGAGAGTTGTTATAAACTGAAAACTATGAGTCCTGCGTGGATATCTGAATACGAATATCTCCTTTTATTCCTCCTGGATGAGCCAGAGTGGTTTTGCGAGAAAGGTATAAGACATTTTCAAAGATATAAAGAAAGACTTGGGAAACTACAGTTAGACTCACCTTCATGCCTGGCAAGATAATGAAGTGGATCCTCCTGGAGATTTTGCTAGGGCTCATGGAAAATAAGGAGGTGATTGGTGACAGCTGACTTAACTTCATTAAGGGCAAATCATGCCTGACAAGTTTTGTGTCCTACAGGAGGGTTACAGTATTGGTAGATAAAGGAAGAGCCACTGGCATCATCTACTTGGACTTGTGCAGAGAATTTGACACTGTCCCACATGACATCCTTGTTTGTAAATTGGAGAGACGTGGATTAGATAGATGGACCACTCGGTGGATAAGGAATTGGCTGGCTGGATGTTCTACTCTAGTGAGATCACACCTAGAATACCTCGTTCAGCTTTGGAGTCCTCAGCACAAAAAAGACATGGACCTGCTTGAGTGGGTTCAGAGGCAGGCCTTGAAGATGATTACGGGACTGGAGCATCTACTCTATGAGGACAGACTGAGATAGTTGAGATTGTTCAGTGCGGAGAAGAGAAGGCTCTGGGGAGACCTTATAGCAGTCTTCCAGTACCTAAAGAGGGCCGACAGGAAAGATGGGGAGGATCCTCATTATCAGGATCTGTAGTGAAAGGACAAAGGGTAATGCTTTAGAACTGAAAGAGGGTAGATTTAGATTAGATATAAGAAAGGAATTCTTCACTGTGAGGGTAGTGAGGCACAGGAAATGGTTGACCAGAGGAGCTGTGGATGTCCCCTCCCTGGAAGTGTTCAAGGCCGGGTTGGATGGCTCTTTGAGCAACTGTGGAAGGTGTCCCTGCCCACAGCAGATGGCTTGGATTAGATGATCTTTAAGGTTCCTTTCAACCCAAGCCTTTCTATGATTCTATGATAACCCAGTATGGTAAACACAACCATTAAATTATTCAGTAACCCCAGAGACGGACAGCATAAATTGCTATCAAAGTAACATTTAACCTGAAAGGTCAATGAATTTCAGAAATCTTCCTAGGACAGACATCAGTAAATATTTTGATGATCTCATTCTTGAAGCAAATTCAGAAAATAAAGAAAGTTGGGGGGGAAAGAGGGATGACTCTTATTTTATAAGGAATTAAAACCTGCCTGTCAAGAGGACAGAGCAGTAATTTTTTTACTATCAATTAGAATTATGCTAGCATGTGCCATGGGATGATTTTTAAATGCTCACAGCAGGTTTTCATTGTAGTCTTGCCTATTAATTGTTAATACACTTGTGTTTCAAAGTTTAACTGGTAGAAACAATACTCTGCTATTCAAGGACAACATATTCATGCTAAATACTACAAGAAATTATTTCAGGCTAAACAAAAAAAACCCGTATAATATTTTATCTTGTACATAAGTACATAAGTAATATGTACTGTAATATGTACAGTAATATCTGAAGTACCAGAAGTAATCTATAAGAAAAAGAAGGGCTAAAGAAATATGGAGGGCTTTTTCTTATTCTACTCCATCTATTTCACAACAAATAAAATTTAAAACACATAGGGAAATCCTAAAATCTCCACAGATACCAAGGAGAGAACTTCTTTGGAGCAACAGAAGAAATTAAAAATCCTATAGCTAGAATTTCAGAATGTCATTCATGCCCTCCAAGACAGGAGTTTTGATGCAGCTTCTATGGACCTTAGAGGAAATGGATCAAGACTGGCGATAACACACAAAGATTTAGTGGAAGGAAATAACTAAGATGAAACTCTAAACACCTCAAGGTGAGTGCTCAGGATGTGTAGTCCTTTTGAATGGCCTTAGGGAGTTTGAAGGTATTGAAAAGACAAAATAAATGTAGTGAGTGATTTTGCTCTGCTTTCAAAACATGAGAAACCACAGTAAAAGACTGCAAGATATTGAAGCATTTCCAAGCTCTTCTGTTCTTGAGACAACTCTGGGATTTATTTATTGGTGGTAAAGATTTCCTAAAAAAGAAAAAAAAAAGAGAGAGTAAGTTCTGTATCAGCAGCTCCCACATGATTCAGATCACTATACTGTAACTCCTGTGGTATGTTGAGCTAATGGCAAAAATTGAATGAGAGAGGGGTTGCAGTCCACTTAGCTGATAAACAATTTTTTGCATCTTTATCTCAAGAAAGCAATCATCCCTGAGGCAGAAAAGGTCACTAGAATGTTCAAAATGCTTATTATTTAAGTGTCACATTGTTCAGTCTTAGCAGCCTGCACTCCTGGTATCAATTACAGAGAGCTCTGTTGCATTGTAGCTGAGGTGGTTAGAGTCACCTATGTAACTTTCAACATTTCTTCACTATTTGGCGGTTTGCTGAATGTGACTGACTTCATTCCTCTAGGTTTGGTAGAAGCAAAGTGAAGTTTCTTTTCAAAGCAGTGAAGAGCATGGAAGGAAGAAGCTGTTGCCATCAAGGACATGTAATTAAGGACTATTATACAGCCAGCAGCTATGGCCAGTGTTGAGATAGGTACTGGATTGAGGTATTTTTTGACCTGAATGTCACTGATTAAATTTTGCTCTCTGTCCTGAACTTGCTTCTAGTATTAAACGTGCTCAGAGCAGAGCTGCTTTGAGGAGAAGAAAGGTTTGGGAACAGCTGCAGAGAGAATAACCCACATAGCAGACTGTGGTCTTCAATATTTTTTTCTTTTACATCCCTACAGATGACAGCAGACACACAGACAAAACATGTAGTGCACTACACAGGAAATAGACAAGCCATGGAAAGTTAGCATACAGTGAATTTAAATTCAGTATCACTAAAACAGGAAAGGCTTTTTGAAAAAAAAACACTATGAAAGTGGAATAATACCACGCTACTTCTCAGCAAAGTGTCTTGAAACACAGTATTATGGATAAATGGGCTGAAAAGACAAGTGTAACAACATGAACACCCATCCTTAAAACTTCCCTTCCTCTGTCATCATCTGCTAGCTTTATAAGAGTGCTTGTAGATAAAGAACATGGTGGGCTGCTGTTCCCTCTGAGGATAAAAGTGCAGTATTTGTCATTTTTTTTCTGATAAAGAAGAATCATGACAAGACTAGAAGAGAACAATAAATTGCTGGTCAGAGGAGTGATTTCTAGCTGTTCTCAAAGAAATCCAGCATATGAGGGATTATTTTCAGTTAAAGAAAAATCTTAAAGAAATTTTTCAGCATCTTGATATCATTAAGGATATCTCCCTGCTTCCTGAAATTGGGATGCCAGATAATCTGTGTTACTAAATACGTGATTTTTGGTTTCACCAGAAAGAAGAATCTTAGTTTTTGAGAAAGACAATAGAATCCCACCGAACATTCTCATCTACCAGCATGAAGGAGAACCATAAGGTATCATCCATGCATTCATTTCTGCGTCACTAAATCTCTCTGCAGGACACAGAATCGTAGCACAACCCCTCTGCAGACTACCATGGAAAAGACATGTATGTCTCATAAGCCAGGGGTCACTTCAGTGCTAAGGCAGTACTTATAATGTACATGTTGATGCCTAAGAATTCTTTTCTAAACTGTTGCTGGGTATGACTAAGCAACACTGTGGTCACACAACAGGAGCAAAGTAAATGTACCTTAAGAAAAGAGTTGCATTCCACATTTTCTAGTCAGAATAATATTTAAAGACATTAATAAATAAAAAGAATATGACTTGTGAAATCAAGCAAGCACAAACTCACTCAGAAAGTACTTTCAAAATTCAATACCTGGAAACACAGTTTTTCAGACAAACCACCAAATGCAAACATAGAGCACCACTATTTTCGTGCAGGTTTTGAGAAATGCATTTTATCCACTATTACAGCATTTTCATGGACATAAATATCTGTGACCTGATTTGCATAATAGAGAAGGAAACCAGGAGTTGTTATGGCAGCAACGAACAGCAACATGGTTGCAAACCTTTCTTCCATCCTATGTTAATTAAATGTACCACAGTGTGTGAAGTAGCTCTCAGCAAACTCGTATTTTAAAATTCTTGAGTGTAATTGAAAAACTCACTGTAAAGAATGCAAACGGCTGCTGGACAGATCAAAGAGCATATGAAGAGTTATTTAACAGGTTTGCTAATGGAAAGATAATGGCTTTTATGAGGATGATGGAACAAAAATAAAGCAGCAGACCTGAGGATAAATTAAAAGACAAATAGAGGCCTTGTAAAATGAAGCAGTAACAGAAATCCATTAGCCGTAAACACTGGATAATACTAATCCTGTAAATGGTACTCCACGTCCATTTTGTGCATCATCTTGGGTGAAAGATGGTAGCTTGTAGGAGAAAATAGGTTCTCTTTTTATTTTACTGGTCTTGAATAAGTCTGTTGGCCATATTGACAGCTGTGCTGAGCTGCGGCTGGAAGCTAGGCAAAGTTGTTTAATGTTTACAACAACAAAGAATAGATCTATGTGGTTTAGAACTAAAAGCTTTTTGGAAAGTATCAAAAATAAATATTCTAAAATATTGGAAAAATACTAATTCAAATGTAATTTTTTTTGTAAGAATGAAGTTTTATTGAAAGAAAAGACCATTTTTCCTCGACACATACTCAGAATCATTAATCATGTACTCACTTGCAATCACTAAATAAAGTAAGAAAAGGTAAGGAAAAATGAAATCTTTTCTTTACAATACATAGACGTATTAAATTAGGGAAATGAAAAGGAAGATGACATGGGGCATGATTTGTCTCCCAGATGTCTTTAGTAAAAACTGGACTGAATCAACGGTTTACTAAATGCTTAATAAGAAACAGGCAGCGGAATTACATTATTTTACCATCAGTTTCTATGGGGCCAGGATTTTGCTCTTCACTCCACTAAATGAATCTTGGGAAATCATACTCTTTCTTTCCTTCTTTATTTCTTTCTTTTATTTTTTTTTATTTATTCTGAAACTGTCTTCTAAGTTGGATGGGATGTTTTAGACAGATGAGAACACCAGGTGCTTGAGAGTAGGAAGAGACAGATAATCAACTCTTTTGATTTATTGGTTAGTAAATTAATATATTTATTATGTCGGTCTGGTAGACTGCTATTCCTGAAAGACTGTGAAGTTATTACAACAGTATCAAACCAAAAAAGTATTAAAAAATAATTTATCAGTGGTAAGTTGAAAACACTTAATCGTAACTGTATTGCATAAAATCACGTAAATCAGTCTTAGCCACACTGATCGCTTTGGCTTATTCAACAAAAATACCTACTACTAATGGTTCACAGGAAGACTCAAAAGTTTTAATGTAGCATTTCACTTTGGTTCAGTCCTGTAGAGAGTGCATAATCAGCTTTTAGAACCTGCTGTGCTCTTTCAGTTTTTGAAAGGTGTATAGCAGGTCACACACTGGGGTTTATTTTTATAGCCATCTACTACTGCCAATGCCTTACCTTGTAAAAAACTAAACCTGTGAAGGAAGCAAACCCATTTTGTGCATTGTTTTCTATAACACTGACAAGAAACAAACAAATTCTGCAAAACCTAAGCAGAGTTTTCTGTTATTTCTCTTTGTACAGAAGTGTCTCGCAGACCTGACTTGTACAAGGGACAACAAAAGGGACTGGGCACTGAGGAACCTCCTCTGTCTACGATATTCAGTAAGATGGCAATCTCTCTGGAGCTGTCAGATGTACTGACCACTAAGGGCATTGACAATTCCTATTTTCTGCTTTTCAAAGGGCTGTTTGGACATCCAGTTTGCCTCTACACAGGCTGATTTTCTTAACGCAGAAAGTCGCACTCGTTCCAGAGGAGGGGCACAGTGGTCAGCAGTAATGGCCGTTGTGTTCCTTTCATCCAGGGAAATCACAATACTTTACCGAATGATGGACTTATTTTAGAAGGCTGGGCCCCCATAACTGATTGATTTAGTGATTGAAAAAACTTTTTATGTTCATACATGGACCATCTAATTGATTGCCTAGTATTGCAATTGAATGATCTATCAAACGTGTCTATTTGGGAAGACCAACCTTGTCAGGAAAGCGTATCACTTTTCACTGTCCCTATGTCCTAACCAGTAATTTAGAGGAGTACATCTTCAGCATAATCCTTTTTTCCCTCCCTAAAGTTAGTTTAATTAAATTCCATTGCTGTAAGTTGCAAAGTCTGGTTTTATGTTTAAAACTTAGCGCACTCTTTAATGACGTCCAAAACAATTTTTCCATGTTGTGAAATTCAAGAAGTAGAAAGAGGTGAAAGCACTTGCGTAACTTTGATTACTTTGCAGTCTGAGTCTGTTCAGAGTTTTTATGTATTTATGGCACATCATTGCGTGAAGTCAGTAGAATGATCTAATGTCTTGGCTGTATCTTACCCAGTCTTCAAAAGAAGATTGATAAAAGCATCTCCTCTCTAAATGGGAGCTACAACAAGGGCTGCAAACATAAAGAATGTTTTTCCTTTAAATAAACTCTTTATTGTGGGGAGGAAAGAAAATATCTTCAAATACCAAAATAGGTTTCTAGTTTAGAAGCCTGTCATTATGGAATTAATTTATAGAGAACAGAATTATTCTGGCAAAACCAGGGATTTAAAATTATTTGGAATTAAATGAAACATCAGCAGAATGTCCTGTGTTTCACAAAACTAATTTTGAGGTAGTTCATAATACTTTTTCATGCTTAGACAAGTTAATAAAGAAAACTGCTTATCCGTTGACGGCCAACCACAGACACCTGATGTGCTGTGGTAGATCTGCCAACAGTTTCAGAGTTCCCTAAAAACCCCAGGTTTTCTACATTGTCAAGCTATGGCATGCTGGGGGTAACAAAGTTTCCTTTATAAAACAAAGTTGAAAAGAAAGTTAAAGAAAAGCAAAGGAGAAATCAATTGACCATTCTGCTGGAAATAATTTCAACTGATATAAGAAAATGAGAATATATATTTTTAAAGTACTATTGCAGTCTTTAATAAATAGAAACAGTTTTCCATATATTGATATGGACACGTCTGGTATTCCAGTATGGATCAGAGCTGAAAGGAGCTCTCATGCAATTTTATGTGCATCAGCAAATTGGCAAGCTAATACAGCATTCTCTGGTCTCCCAGATATTTGTTTCATTAAAAAAAAAAAATTGATGGAGAAGAATGGGAGCTGTTGGATTTGCTTTCTGTCAGAGGAAATATATGCTTTCTGGAAAGTTTTTGGTATTTCATTAACCAAAAATAACACCATATACATTCATTTGCATTGATAGTGATTGTATGCCAGAGAAGATTAATTATCAAGGCAAAGAAGCCTAGTAGATTTAGGCATAATGTTAATACGTGACATTAGGGGTCAGATTTCTTTAGGCAGAGAGTTTGGTTAGGCACCAATTTATGACTGAAGACAGTATTTCTGCCACCCAGTGGCTTTACCCAGCTTTGAAGACCATCTACAGTTTCACTGTACTGAACAGTTCATAAAAAAGAGAGGGAAGTGATTGTCCCCCTGTTCTCGGCACTGGTGATGTGACACCTCCAATAGTGTGTCCAGTTTTGGGCCCCTCACTCCAAGAAGGACATTTGTTGGCCTACAGCCGGCAGAGTATGAGCCAGCAGTGTGCCTGGGTGGCCAAGGTGGCCAACGGCATCCTGGCTTGTATCAGAAATCATATGGCCAGCAGGAGGAGGGAAGTGATTGTCCCCCTGTTCTCGGCACTGGTGATGTGACACCTCCAATAGTGTGTCCAGTTTTGGGCCCCTCACTCCAAGAAGGACATTGAGCTGGTTAAGCATGTCCAAAGGAGGGCAACAAAGCTGGTGAAAGGGTCTGGAGCACAAGTCTTATGAGGAGCAGCTGAGGGAACTGGGGTTGTTTAGCCTGGAGAAGAGGAGGCTCAGGGGAGACCTTATTGCTCTCTACAACTACTTGTAAGGAGGTTGTAGTGAGGTGGGGGTTGGACACTTCTCCCATGTAACAAGTGACTGGATTAGACAAAATGACCTCAAGTTGCACCAGGGCAGATTTAGGTTGGATATTAGGAAACATCTCTTTACAGAAGAGGATTGTTAAGCATTGGTACAGGCTGCCCAGGGATGTAGTGGAGTCCCCATCCCTGGAAGTGTTTAAAAGATGTGTAGATGTGGTGCTGAGGGACATAGTTCGGGGACGCTGACAGTTCAGGTTTAAAGGTTGGACTCAATGATCTTAAAGGTCTCTTTTAACCAGATGATTCTGTGATTCTGTAATACCACAGTGTTTCATAGCTTTACTATCTGTGTTCACTCTGGACTATTTTCACTTCCTAGCATTGGCACCACATCGTCGTTACAACAGCTTAGTTTATTTTGAAGACACAGTCAACTGCCAGTGCCTAATGCTAAGTCACAGACAATCTCAAGCATTCTTGGAAAAAGCATGGAGATTTTTGACGTAACTAAACTCATAGAAACACTGTGAAAATCCCCAGCTGGGTAGAAAAGAAAATTAAGAGATTGTTCCTTTCCACTAAGGGAAGGACAAGAAGGATGCAGTTCTCACCTGCTCTGCTGGGCGATAGCCCAAGAGCTCACTAGCATGCATGAATTGGCTGATTGGTGCCCATGCACATAGCTCAGTATGCTGCTCCACAGTGCTTGCTCTTCTGGATCCCCAGGGTTTGTCACAGCACAGCCTTGGAAAGGGATATTCCTGCATGGAGGATGCAGAGGTTTCCAGAGCTAGGATGCAATGGAAACAAAGGTTTACTAGATCTGCTGATACCAGAACAACATGTTTTCCTGAAGATGGAGGTATATTTTAGTTGTTCGTGCTATAGTAAGTGTCTTTCTAGAAAAATTTCTTTCTAGTTTTGACCATTGCATGCTTCCAGTTGCGGATGCACCAAACTGCAGTTTTCTTGAACTCCTTTAGATTGTGTTCACTTATATCCTTATATCTTTCTCTATTTCTGCAGCAAAATGGTGGGCTGTAAGAAAAATATCTCATAATTCAGAGAAAATGAAACAGCTCTTCTGTGTGTGGGAGACATGGAACATCATACTTCCAAGTGTGGAAACAGAATAATTTCAGGTATAACATTCCAGATAGTTTTCTTTACATTGCTAGGAATATCAATCTTATTTTAGCTTTTCTCCCGCCAAAAAGATGCCTGGACTAAGCCATTAGGACAGATCACTCTTTTGCTGTCAGTAGGGAGACAGTCATTGCAGGAAAGGAATTCTCCCATTTATCTTCCTCCATTGCTTAGACAAGAGGTCTAAATGAGCAGTGTAGACAAAATGACAAATGGTAGATGAGCTAATCCTCTCCCTACGGGACTAATAATAATGTGCTCTAACAGCATTGAGAAAAGTGTCCCCTGGTGAAAATCTGGTCACGTTTTTTTCCCTAAGGGGCCTCCTCTCTATTCTTAATGATAGAGAACACTTTGATTGCTGTTTATTGTCTTCCTCCTGAGTATGCAGAAAGGTTGTGTGCATATTACAAAGGTCTGGAAAGGAACTGATACTCTGAAATGTGATGACTTTTACGGGATCAGTCGTTGCTGCCGCTTCCCATGGTCACCATTCATTTCAGATCACACAGTGCTTTGCCCAATCTATGTAACATAACACAGTGATAGAAAGAAGTACCACTAATGATAAAATCTGCAGCTTCAACAACCAGTATTTACTGTTAGTAATATTTACCATGACTTTGGTTTGATACCATACTCTGTTTCAGAAAAAAAATCAAAGAAATCCTAGTACATTTGCCAAAAACATGATTCTTAAAAGTGCATAAGCAAAGTATTTACTCATCCCAGATATCTGCCACCTGAAGCCATCACTTTGTTTCAAGCAGGAACGTGCACTTGGGATTTTCATATGAGATTTCCACAGTGAGTTTTCTCTCCACAGCAAGGAATGTGATTTTAAGAAATGGAATTTTGGGTTATAGAGTTTTCTGATAATTAGCTCAATGCTTTCTTTACTGTTAGCATAACTGAGAAAATGGGGGGAAAATGGTATTTAAGAACATTTTAGCTGTAGTGTAAACCCACATCTATGAGTTCTGTGCTTTGGACACAATTAATCCAGTAAAATATTGTGAAATTTATGACAGCAAGGCTGGTGGCTATATAAAAAGAGGCAGAAGACAGAAAGACTGCTAGACAGACAGATGTGTGAGATGCATTCTCATGACATTTACTAAAACAGAACTCTACCTACTATTGGTAACTAGTCAATTGACATTTAACTTTCTGTGCTGCCATTTTGCAATAGTATCGTGAATTCACAAATAGCCCCAATGTCTTCTATAGGAAAATGAATGGAGAACAATATATTTATGCAAATTCTCAAGTATTTGTAACAATTACAGACAGTGTAGCACTTCTTAATCCAGTCAGAGATGAAATATTATCATTTTTATGCTATTAGATTCCCACCAGAAGGGAGAATTAGAAGTTGTCTCTTTATTCCCCCACTCCCTGGTGCCCCATATTAGCACAAGCAAAAACGGTGTTGCAGACAGGTCTTGCTCTTTCTGTTATTTATCAGAAACCATTCTGACATTCCACAGGTTCTTTTTAATTTTCTGCTAGTCTATCTAGGAAAATAAAGAAGACATGATGAAGAAAAGTTTTTTTAATAATTACTGAAAAGCTTGCAAGATGAGTTCAATGTTATTTAACACAATTCTATTTAGCTGTTCCAGGGCTCACTCTCTATGCATCAGTTCGGTTTGCTTCTTCTAGTCCTGGAAAATATTTCTTATGTTTAGCTGTACTAATTAATGGATGTGAAAGACAGATGCTGCATTTAAGATGTCTCAGCCAGATTGAGACATCACAGACTCAGGGAAGGGAGATAATCTCCTGAAAGAAGACCTATGTTCGTCCAGTGATAAGCCACATCTCAGATTTGATAACCCACGTGAATCAGACGACATGCTTCACTGGATGACACACATGTCCTTATGAAATCAGTGATTATAATTCTATAAACTGATATAAATATTTCTTTATAAAAAAGAATGTGAAATTTAAGTAGAATAGAATCTATAGACAATCTTTGAACTTACAGTAGATAGACCATGAGAACAAGAGAAGACTCAGAGTAGAAGGATGCAGATAATTTGTTTTAGATGTGGCTGCAAACATTGCTTATTTCTAGGACTCATTGGTATTGTCTGTTATAAGAAACTTTTTAAACTGTTTATAAGTTTGAAAAACTTTACCAGGTTCAGCTATGCTTTTCTAGGCTGGGTACCTGCCTGTGGCTTTTGCTTTTTGGTTTTGGTTTGTTGGTTTTTTTTTTTTTCATTTGTGGCTGTTTTCTTTAAAAAAAAAAACATTTGCCAAACCAGTTAGGTTATCTTGAAGAACAGAGAAATGAGATCAGAAAAAAATTTCTTGGCAAAATTAGACAGTTCTGAACATTTGCTCAATGAACATAGACTCACAGAATCACAGAATCATCTGGTTGAAAGAGATCTTTAAGATCATCGAGTCCAACCTTTAACCCTGAACTGCCAGGGTCCCTAAACCATGTCCCTCAGCGCCACATCTACACATTTTCTAAACACTTCCAGGGATGGGGACTCCGCCACTTCCCTGGACAGACTGTTCCAATGCTTCACAACCCTCTCTGTAAAGAAGATTATAGAAACACTTTTCTGTAGTCCCTTATGGTGGTGGCCAGACTAAGTTCTAGCTGGGCTTTAGCCCTTCTAATCTTCATCCTGCACAGCCTCACAAGTCTTCTTGAGTGTCCTGCCCCTTTTTCCATAAGCTGTAGAGTTTCCTTTTCTTCCTGAGCTCCAGCCAGAGCTCTCTGGTTCAGCCGGGCCAATCTTCTACCCCGCCAGTTCATCTTATGGCTCACAGGAATGGTCTGCTCCTGAGCTTTGAGCATTTCCTTCTTGAGGATTGTCCAGCCTTCCTGGACCCCTATATCCTTCAGGTCTGCATCCCAAGAGACCCTGCCAACTAGTTTCCTAAACAGGCCATAAAGGTTTCCCTCTTAAAGAATATGCAGCCTTCCTGGGCGCCTTTGACCTTCAGAACTGCATCCCAAGGGACTCTGTCAACCAGTCTCTTAAACAGATCAAAGTTCAGTCTCCAGAAGTCCAAGGTGGCAGTTCTACTGATCCCCTTCCCTCCTGCTTCAAGAATAGAAAACTCTATTATGTCATTAATCCCTTTTGTGCACTTCAGTGAGGAAGGAGTTCCTATTCAGAAAATAATGAGTGTGCAATTAATGGTCATTTCATAATATATGCGCACAAGGCATTAGAAAAAGTTTGGCTGGCCAAACTTACCAAATGCTTTTAGACCAAACTTTGAATTACTTCAACTTTTAACTAAATCGTAGTCTACTAACACAGGTTTTTGCCACAGTTTTTATTTGCAAGTCTTATTCATTTTGTCACTGAATATTATTAGGAATTTACTCTTGTAATTCTCTGCAGTGTCCTAGTAAGCCTAATGCGTAAATCACAGTTATGTCATCTCTTGTTCATAAATCAAAAAATAGCTTACTATCACCCCAAATTCCAATTGCCAATAATATAGTGGTTCCGGTTTTGGCTGGGGGCAGCTCGTTGTGCTGCTGTCCTGCTGCTGGCTTATGATTCTGCCGGGTTGCCTGGCTCCTGCTTCCCTCTTCCTGTTGCAGCTGGGTTGGCTTCGGGCTATTAAAATTTTGCCTGCAGTCCTTACCTCCTGCTGTTCTATCAAGGACAATAATGCTTGAGGCTGAACCTTAAATTTTAAATCCTTTATTCTGCAGAGCCTTAAGGCACACTCTGCTGCTGCCTTAAGGCACGCTCTACTGCTTCAAGATCCAAATGAGAGTCGTGTTTTTGTAGGTTCGTATGCTTTTCTAAATCCTGAGACATAAACTTATTTGTGACGAACACTGAGCAGAGTGCACAGCCTAGATTGGGGTAGATTTGTTTTCTAATGAAACAATTTCTAAACACTTGCACACAACCTTTCTTATGCACTTTAACTGGTTCTCTTACAGCACTTCTCTTTGCAAAGTCAAAGTTGGCCAACTTTATAACGTAAACCCACTGTGTATTCACTTCCTTTTCTTGCAAGTGCAGGAAGGAAATCTATAGAAACTGATAGGCCATTCACAATTTCTTAACTTTGTAGGTAAATTTTCTCAGGAGAGATTTTCACAAATGTACTCACCAACTTGCAACTAAATAATTAATTGTTGGAGGACTGTGCTCTACTTTAACATTTCACATTCGAAATGACAGCCACTCAGCTATTCAGGTAACATGTGTCACATAAAACCAACATCAAGAGAGTCAGAATCTTCTATTCTGTATCATCTTTGCTGCATGAGATCAATAACAGCTTTGTAAACTTTAGCTGTATATCTATACTTATAAGGATTATAGCTTTCTGAAATGGCATTGCTTGTCCATTATGTCTATTGTCCTTTTGTCTGACTCTTTTTTGTCCCTGTGCTAGGGAGAAGAGAATGTTTACAAATCCTTATATACATTCCTGCAAAGCATTAAGTTCAGTCATTAGCAAAGTTCTTCAGATTTAGAATAATTCAATAGAAATCAATAAAAGCACTTTTATGACAAATGCTCAGAGTGGTTCAGTACATTGATAGATTGATACATTGATACCTAGAAGCATTCTAACTCTTTACTGCTTTATTTATGTGCAGAGTGAACATAAAGCTTTTGTATTCACACTGAACTGACTCATCCTGTTTTGATTTTCATAGCATTATCTCTTATTTCAGCGTTGGCAATAGAGCCACAGCCATTTAAGCAAAACTGAGGCATTCTGAAGTATAAAAACCTTTTGAATTTCTATTCAAAGATGCCTTTGGGACTTCAAAAGCTCATTTGATCCCAAATAAGAGCAAAAGCAACATGTTTGACAGAAGAAATGTATGCGGAAAAAAAAGAATTCACCTCACTACTTAGATTTAGAAGTGGGTCAAAATATATACATTACCTACACATGCTAGGCACCCAATATATCCTTTTAAATATAACCTTTATAGTATTGTAGAAGGAAGCTGTGCAAAGAAAAGGCTGTTTCATCACCTTGACTACAGACAAGTATGTATATTTATGTTATGAAACAGACACGAAGGATGCTATGTATAGTATGAGTTGCATAGTATATATAGATATAGTTCCTCACTCTTTAAGCGTCTTAAAACATGACATCTGCAATCTTGTTTATAAAGGTAAATTGCTGTACTTCTGTTTTATACAGAGAAATGCAATTGTTGCAAGATTAAAGCTTTATTCTTTGCACCATTGTAATTAAAGGAAAGATGTGTTGACCTCAGCAGAGCACTGATGTCAATCCGTGAGTTTTCTAAAGTGACTCAGGAGGTTTGTGAAATGCAGTCTGCAATATTCCCTCACACACCCTAGGCCTTTCCTACACTGTTGTTACATACTCTCTAGGATTACTAACCACTTTCTCTATTATTGATCAATAACTGTTGATCAAAATTCCCATCTGTAAAATGTCCCAAATTGTCTTTGCGTTGAGTGATAAAAACAAGTTTCATAGTTCTGTTTGATTTATAGTAAGTACTAAAAATGATAGAAGTACCTGATGTTTTAACTTGAGAAAAGGCTCCCTTTCCTATAAATTCATAGCTCCAAGGCCCTTTGGTGGCTCCAAAGTTTCACAGTTAGGGTAATACAGAAGCCAATCTTTATTTGAGAGATAAAAACATATGTTTATCTCACCTTCTAATCTTGTTCTCTTGGCTCCAGAAATACACCCTCTGCTGCCAAGCAATCTGAATGTACATCTGCCTCCAAGGTATATCTGCATCCAAGACTATAAGGAAAGTGGCCAGCTGCGATGACATATAAAGATTGAACAAAAAAACCTTGGAGAACATGAGGAAGAAGCAATATCTCAATGACGCTTTTGCAACACATCATCTGTGAGGGGCCAACACAGAAAGTCTGGCTGCTAATCAGCACTGGATATAAACCATAAAGTTCAGCTACAAATGCAAACTTTCCTGAAGCCTTAAGACATTTGGCTGCATGCATTCAGAAAACAGAGAAAGACTAGCACTAAGCGTAAGTGTTTTATCTTGTATAAATTATGGAGATGTTCTGGTGCAGAAATTTTCTTCGGATTAATATCCATTATTACTGATATGTCCATTATTACAGATTCATGTTATTATTACTAAATAATTACGGATTGAAGGCGATTGAGGCTGTTTTTCACAAACCTACTTGATCTGGTTTACAGGTTTGTTCTAACAGGGTTTTTTTTTTGTTGTTGTTCAAGGAGAGAATGAGTAGATCAGTTTAGGCTGATCCCTCCCTGTGGAATTACTGAGCCTACCCCCACAGAAGGCTGTGGTCTTTCTGTTTTGGCCAGCAGTAAAGACAAAGTCATGGAAGGAACTAGGAGCTTGCAGCCCAGACAAAAAGAGCTACTGAGGGAAGAGATGTGCAAGGAGCAGGGTCTTGGCATAAAAAGATGATGTCCTAAGGACCAGAAGAAAATTACTGAGTTTTCTGTCACTCAGACAACTAATATGTTATTCAGAAGTCTTGATAGGGAGGACCTTCCCAGCAGATAGAGTAGGCAGTGGGGGATTGAATTAAAAGCCTTTTTCTTTTTTTCCAATTCCATTTTGCCCATTCGTTTTGCATTTCCTCTACTTGAAAGTTAAAGATATGTATTTATATTTTAATGAAAATGAAAGATATTTCAGGTAAATCTATGACAAAACTGGACAACTTGGAACCACATACAGGCACACAGTCACAGGAGATGGAACATACAGAAGGTGAACTTTCTATGCTCTCATGATGAAGAGAAAAACGATGTGTTCATTTACCTTCTGAGCTATGCACTTTGCTCTGGAAGAATTTTTTTTCCCACTATTTGGCATTCATGCCAAACAATCTTCATTCAGCTGGCATGGACCTGGCAAAGGAGAAAGTTTTATTCCTTGACATTTTTCATTGACATTCTTTGTACATGTTATTTTTCCAAGTCACATAGAGACTACCAGGCTGAAGTTAGGTTTCAGGACAAATTCGAGAACTGTTCTAACTCTCCCTCATTCTCCAGCGGCAAAATAATCTTTCATCAAAAGAACCACCTGGGGACAACAAATTTCTCTCTTCCCCCCACCCTCCTCCCCATTGTTTAATCCAAAGCTAAAGGACTACACAGGTAGCAGATGTGTTTGTCTCACTATATAAATCCATACTCCCAAGCCTAGGCTGAATATGTGTCACCTTTATGTCCGGAAAATGCCAAGACCCACAGGGAAACTCATTTCCAGTTCTTTGCCTTGTCACGATCAGGCAGCTGGTCCCTGGTGCTCAAATATATCATTGCACCTTCTGTCTCTCCAGTCTGTAATCATTCAGACCCCTTATCATTTGGTTCAATGTGAGGTACCATACACTTCAGCTATATAGCCTAATGGCTTGGTCGCAAAACTTGTCAGTGTGTCTCCCTAAGGTACACATGCTCAGATTGTAAATATCTATGAACATCTATTCAGGGAAGTTGAAAGGAAGAGAATATTTGTGGTGGTCTCAGAAGCAATTTAACCCACATCTAGAAAGCCCCAGTAATGGAATACTTCCCTTTCACAGAGTGATTTAAAATGTTTTGTTGAGATTTGTGACCTTGAGAAAGCCAGAGTATAGTTAGGTGAACCCAGCAGATGGAGAGTGGGAATCATGTTGGCTCTACAAAGGATAGTTAAGATATAGAATACCTTCCTTCAGTCTTCATTATCTACAGGAGGGCTGTGGTATTGTCTGCCTTAGCTAGAGGAAAGATGGGAATGTTGCATGTCAGTCAGGCTGGTGGTTGTGAAAGACTGATGGTTGAGCAAGTCTCTGCAGGAGTGTTTGAATGACTTTGGTCTTCACTGGCCCGTGATCCAGGAAGTGGGGCTGTGGTTTTATGCCAAATCATGTTAAGCCAATACTGGTTGAGGATATTCTCATACCTCATATTTTTTCCAGTTTCCCATTGCCCACATATGTCCCTACACTAGCAATATTGCCCTCAGGTCTATAGCGTGATTCTGTGTGAGACCTCACAATGAAGCAGATTAAGTAGAGTTTTAACTGGTGAGTGTTAAAAAAAAATTAGAACAAAAGAAAACAAAAGAAACCTGAAAAAACAAAAAAAATTCCTGGAATTTCTGGGTTAAAAAAGACAGCTTTTCCTAAGGAACCCATTGAGTACATCTGATGGATTCACTCGTGTATATAAAATACTGAGGTACTACAGGTACTACTTAATAAATACATAGTAAGGTATAAAGAACAACAACTGAGTGTTGCAGCAGTGACTACAGTGAGGACAGTAGTCAGTTTTCCATTTCTAGTTTCTGTTAGTGGTTGTTTTAGGAAACATCTGTAATAACCGACTGGTAACTGCACTAAGCAGGATATTTATAACTTCTGCCTTAGTCTTTGTCCCGGTTTGGGCTTTGAGAACCTTGTACAGAAATGACCTTTAAACTATTTAGGATTAGTAGTCAAAACAGTATTTTGTAATTTATTATACAAGTTGAAAACTCTGCCCTTCTGTGTCCCTAACTCTTGTTTTCAATTGGGTCTCTTTTCAATGTTTGACAGTTTCATGAAAAAACTTGCCTTCTCAGTCTCTTTCGCAGGATATTAATTTTGTTTGGTTTTGCCACTCTCTCTCACCCAAAGTGTTTAGTTTTGTTTGCTTTTTTTTTTCTATTTTGTGGTTTGGGGGTTTTTTGTTTTCTTTTTTTCTTCTATTAGGAGTCACTGAGACCTGCTTTGAATCTAAGTTTCTACCTGTCCTTGACCAGTTTTTTTTTCTAAATGTACCTTGTCTGTACCTGTTTATTAGATTTTATGCTTTATGAGCCTTCCCCAGAACACGTCTCAGCATCTCTAGCTCCCAAAGCTTCCTCTCTGCCAAAAAGGTGACAGCAATATCCTGGTACATAAAGGTAGATTTCTACCCTAGATCTACAAAAACAAAAGTACCCCTCTACTGCCTTTTTTGAGAACTTTTTAAGAACTTAGCTCCCATCTTGAACCAGCTTCCTTTGAGGCATACAGGGACTCTCTCATATTAGAGCTCAGTTACTATCTGTATACAGGTACTGAGATGATTATAATACGATGAAGTCACAGAACATCTTAGGGTCTGAATATATGGAAATCTTCTGCCCTGGCACCAACTTTCAGTGTTATCTATGTACCATGATCAGTACCAAGATTTATAGTATTGATTCAATCTTTTCTGGCTCTGCTTACCAGTCTCTTCAGTCAAAATAACTTTACTGGGTTTACCTGTGGCAGCTAGTAGAGAATGATGTTTCTCAGATGCTGGAAGATCTGTTCTTTCTCTGTTAAAGGAGCATTCCTGTTCATCTTCTCTCTCCATTACTAGCAACTCAGCTGCGGACTTATTGCTGGTTAATGGGTATACCAAGCTTACAATTTGCTGTAATAAACAAAAGGAACATAGAAGCAAATTCTCTCTTTTTTTTTTTTTTTTTTGGTACTACTGTACTTACCGTACTTATTTTCTCCTTCTTTGTGTTTGATTTTGTTGGGGAAAAAAAAGCTCATGCCAGGCAACTCAGGTCCTCTGTTCAGATCAAGGCCACGGTGTCCAGAAGAATGGAACTGGGCTCAGCAGTCTTTCCAGCTGTCCTGTTAAGAAGCTGTTCAATTACTTAGAAGAGAAAGGCATCAGTCCTGAGTAGGCCTCATATGTATATGTTAGTCATTGCCAGATGAAGCTGTTAAACCATCTGTTCTTCTTTCTTATGACTGCAAATCTTTTTAAGACCCTTCCTCACGATGACACCAGCAATGAAGATACTTATAAATGCACACATTATTGTATAGCATACTGAGCATAGATATGATAGATCAAATTCAAATCCAGTAAATGGTTGATATTATACTTCTGAGACATGATTTTTCTGGCCTATTTTAGATGCCTACTTTAGAATTAGATCAATTGCACCCCAAGGTGCCCTCTATGAATTATAAAGAGAGGCTACATTGAGTACTTGTAGACATCTGTGCTGTCAACTCTAAAGCTAGTCAAGATGAATACCACCCGTAAGGCCTAAGATTAGTAGCACTGCCTGGAAGAAGAAAAAGCAAGTTTTTCCATGGTTCATTCATCCTTCAACAGCTCACTGAAGCACGGAGGGACGGCAAAAATCTCGTTCTGGTCTTCTGCTGCTCTGCACCAAATGAGCTGTTTCCTTACAGCTCTTCTTACAGCTGTGTCATCTCACACTCTGCTAACTCCTGTTCCACACGTATTTCCCTCACTTCTTAGAAGCTGGAGAATTTGCTGTGCTGCACCATAGCCAGAGAACACATGAACACGTGTTCATCCTGCCTCACAACATATCTCTTCAGGATGCTCTTCTACATTAACCTAACATGGGGTACAACCTCAAAAAAGGAAATTACAAGGATCAGTCCCTTCCTTCTAGTGGAAAATATTCTAATATTCTCCAGTAAGTAAGACACAGGAAGAAATTACAGTGCTATCTTCTCACAAAGCTGTGAGCTACTTAGACCATATATTGTAATTACTACCACGATCTCACCTGATGCCGTCGTTCCCACACTCTCAAATTGCCCTCCCTTGGTTGGCATCACACACTTCTGGGATTGTGTTAACTGCTCCTGCTCATATTATGCACAAACATATTTGGATACTCCAAGGTCTTAGTTAGGTCAAAGGATTTATCGAAAAGAACGTGAAAATGTAACATTATACTTAATGACGTTAGTACGCCTGATTTGATAGCATTTTCATTTCAACTTTGATACTAACTCATTCCTGACTGATCACAAATATGTTCTTGTTTTACCAGTATTATTCAACGCTCCATAGTTTAAGACATACAAGTGCAAGCTGTTGTTTTCAACTAGCTTGATCCTGAATTCACACAGCTATTAATCAGTTTAGTATGCTTCATGTTGCTAATTTGGAAAGTGCATAAGGAAGAAGTCTGTGCAGTACAGATATGGCAATTAGTGAAAGAATCCTTTTTTTCTAAATTTGCTTGGGTAGTACAAATTTTACCAGTAACGTTGACTCCTCGCACTGAAGAAGAGTATATGAGACAGTTGTTCTCATGCCAACTACTTTTGGTGCCAGAGGTAGCGATAGAAATATGTTGCCTCTGGAGGTTCAAGAGTATTGAATAATCCTATTCCCCCCATTGTTATTTTCTGTTATTGGTCCCTCTTCTCTCTTGCTTGCTATCATCCAGTAAACAGGCAAGTGTGCAGACGCAATATACAAAACTTAAAAAAGCAACGTGTCCATAAAGAACTGGTTGTCTGCTTGAAAGAAAAAAAATGAAAGTGAAAAAGGCAACAAAACTCCAAGAGAGAGCAACAGCTTTGACTCAAATTGTGTCATGCCGAGGTGTAATATAAGATTCTACATTATACATCACATTAAGTTCTGACTTCAGTTAAAATTTTAATGCATTTTTACATATTTGTCTTTGATTTCTCTCATGGCATGTGTTTTAGAAGTGGTGAGATTAAAAAAGAAAAAGGCCCTGAAGATTTTGAAAGGGAGAAAAATCTTCTGACCAGAAGAATTTGCCTTATTCAAGACATTAAAAAAAAAAAAAAACCACCAAACCCAAACCCCAACTTTTTTTTTTTCCTCCCAAATAATGGCTGATATCAGGATCTGGAACCAGTTCAACTAAAAACTGAATTTTTACAGTATCTTTTACCTTGTCTATCTCAGTGCAAGTGCAAAGTAGCCTACGTTTGAGCCTAAAGACTTATAATACTAAGAGAGTATAGGACGTACATAGTTTAAAGAAGCGCACCCATGCCAAAAACAACGCACAGCGTTGTCTTTGAAGGGGTGAGACAAAAACACAATTATCTGTAACGGATGTTAGCCATGCCAGTTCATACGGTAACAGCAGCATGTGTAGAACAGAATTCTAGGTCCTGAACAATTTCCGCCAAAACTACTGAGTATGTTTTAATGAGATAAAGGAGTTTTAAGTACAATTGCACTTATGGATGCAGTTATCATATATGTTATTACGCATGTGTTGTTATCATACAAGTTGCTCAGACCAAGATCCAAATAAGTTTACACCTAACTCCAAAGTGTAGGCCTCAGGGCTTGGAAGAACTATATTATTATTGTGGATTAAAAAGTTGCTGTGTATTAGCTGATCTGTGAAAATTACCTGTGTGAGTGCTCCTGACCTAGGCCAATACTAGGTAATTTGATTTAGTTTGGCCCACCCCAAAGGTTTCTCAGATGCTGTTCTCACTGATGTTAGAGAACCACTGTAGTATTTTTCTGTTTCCTTAGGATGGGTGATAGAACAGTAATGAGATAGTTGATAATATTAAGTTAATAGTAGGACAGCAATCCAGTCAAAGATTTATCTGATTTAACTTCAGTATTCTGCAATATAAAAACCTACCTCTGTTCTAGTCATCTAGACTTCTCTTGCAGTCATCAGAGATAAATGGCACATCTAGCATGCAACTGTAAAGCAGATATCTTAAAATAATATCTTAAGATTAAGGTATTTAGAAGTCTAGTACTCATTAATACATTAAATATTAGTGGAGCGCGTCATTTCCATGCTCCATATGTTGCCTAGAAATTATCTTTTAATTTAAATAGACTGATACATTTTATATCACATTAGCCTATTGGTAGGATAAATGCTGGAGTTACATACCTCATGTATATTTTGTATTCAGATTATTGTTCCTCAAAGTTACAAATCAACACAAAACATTAATGCAATGTACAGTTTCTTGCAGAATTGAATGAGCCATTTTTTTCCAGGAAAGCAATATGGATATCTAGCTTGGTGATACTACCAAGATCTTCCATTTCATCAAGGTGAACCGATGATTTAAAATACAAGATAGTGGATTTTTAGGATAAACACATACTGGATTTTGGTTACCAAAATCTATTCCACTAGCAAAAAATTGCTGTTTATCATTAACTCCCATCAAGCCATGTAACCCACTCCCCTGACCAAAGACAGGATGAAAGCATGTTAACCATATTTGACAGACGTTTAGCCAGCGCCATCTTATAGCCTCTAGAAAGGGGGACTCCACAGTCTTCCTAAATGAACTGTTTGTCAAATAAACATCTTGACAAATGTTTAACTATTCATACAATAAAATCTTGTTCCTAATGGATAACATAAAATGCTTTGCTGAAATTCAAGCCCATTACTTATTGTTCTATCCTCAGCAGACACGAAAGCAGTGTATACCTTCCCGTTTGGCAGCACTCTATTCCATATTTATTCGCATGTGAGAGACGTGTCATGTCTACTCAAAACATTCTCTTGGTAACTGTTATCCATCTAACTAATCTAGTTGGAATGTAACATGAATGTTATGTGTATCTGTGTATGTTGCAATGGGGCCAACAAAATTCTGTACAGTTTGGGCTTCAGGTATTCTATGGCTAGCTACATATGGCCAATCTGACTGTTAGTCCCTTGTCTTGTTTGTCCCTCCCCTTTCCCATAAAGGTGTCTCCCTACATGCAATCCATCAGGATTCAGGCTGACAGCAAACGAATAGAGTCCAAGTAGATTAATATTTTGTATCTTTGAAGAGGAATATCAGGTGATGTTCTTCTCACAGAAATAAGTTGCAGAAAACTTAACTTCAGAAGTGCTATAAAACAGCATTCAATTTTTTTGGCATCACTTTAGTCTTACATTGCAATAAAGTACCAATGAAAACACAGCCTTTATAAACCACTCTGGTACAACCTAACTGGAGATAATTCTCATTTCAGCTATGCCACTATAAGCAAATTAATACTAATGGGGCTTCACAGTCAAGCAGAATTATGCCTAGGCTTGTTTTTCGTAGGAATTGTAGTTCATGGTGTAAGTCAAAATTTCAAGAAGTTTATCAGCTGTGTGCACTACAATGCATTATAAATGAAGTCATAACTTTAACTGAGCTGAATTCAGAAAGAATGCTCATGTGTTGTGAATTATGAACTTTTCTTCCTACTTTGACTGAAAGAATTCCTTCCTTAGAAGGAAGCAATTGTCTCAGGTGTGTTATGGATAATGTGTTTAAGTATTAACACTGTAAAGATAAAAAAATGAATTATAACACCATTTCTTATTGCATATATAAAATCTCCAAATCTCTATACTAAATGTGGAGCCAACATTTTATTCCCTGGACAGTTTACAGTTCATTAACAGCAGCATTCACAGCCATCTGACAGTTGGCCAAAACACTGATCTAAACTAGAAGATAATGAGGTTAGAAAATATCTTAGAGGAGTGTAAGAGCTCTAGAGTATCATCAGATTGTATAAAGAAAAACTGCGAATGGCAAATAGATCTTTCTTTTAGAATGCCTCCACAGTGCTTCTGCAGCAAAACAGAATGAACCCTACTCTAAAAGCTGAGAGATAAAAGGTCAGGAGCAACTGTTGTGGCTAAAATCAGGTAACTTTTAGGTCCTTTATGTGAAGGAAGGTTGGGAGATAAGAATCTTTTGGCCAGCAATGTTCAAGAGGCCACAGTCAGTGTTTCCTTGCCAAATGGCATTTAAGACAGAGGAGTTCCCATTATCTCCCAGGTTTCTTGCTTTAAAATGCCATTGTAACTGGAATCTAAAGTATTAGGTGGCAGGGGACATGAACTGTTTTCCAGGAGATGAAGCAGCTAGGTACAAATGCTGACACTAAACAGATACTCATATATATTTCCCGGGGAATTTTATACACCAATTGCATTTCAATTTAGCTTAACAAAATAATCACATGGATTTGGCCACAAAGAGTATAGTTATCAGTCATGGTCATGGATACACATAAACAAATAATTCCAGAGAGCCACAGCTTTTGCAAAACAGTATTATTTCCTCAATGATTGTTCATCTGTATCAACACCTTCTTCTGGAAAACTTCTTGATACTAGTCATACTATAGATGTGATGTTTCCCACTTAAGTGACCTTAGGGGAAAAATGTGAACTACAGCAGCTCCCTCGAGGTGAGCCTACCACTATCTTATCCACGTGGATATCTGCCACCTTTCTTATTAAATAAAAAATAAAAGTAATTTTGTTTACTTTTTGATTACTACTTTTTGATTACACAGATTTACTGCAGGAGGATGAAGTGAATGGGAGTAGGAGAGACAAAAGATGGATAGGAACACCATTACAGGACTGACTATGGGAAAAGCATCTAAATGTAAGATGCAACCATGGCTGTTGGAATTCAAATGGAATATTAGCAAACTGATTTTAGCTTAGATATAACCATTAATCTCTTCACTTTCTTTTCCAGTTGCTTTTGAACCTTAGAGAAGATATAATGTCTCTGAGCCCTCTTTTATTTTTTTTCTTCCCATATTCAAACATCATGAAACCATTCAGGAAATGGCTCTCTGATCTACAGCAATAAGGAAGCACTGCTATCCTCTTCTTTGCAGGATGCGTTGCTGTACAGGTAGTTAATGACTACGAGATACACCCTCATAGTGGTAGCTAGAGGAACCCTGACCGGTAAATATTTCTTGTACAAGGACTGGAAGCAGTGCAGACATTTACCTGACATTATACTCCAGATTGGTGATGATCGGGAGGATGGTTCAATAACACTAGTCTAGCTTGCTAAAAATAAGACTTCTTCCCTACTGCATTACTTTGGGAATGCCTGAATTGTCATAAATGAGACCAGTTAGTAACCTAAAGGGGAAGGACTCAAGAAAATATAGGCCAGGGACTACTCACAGTCACAGCTGCTGTGCTTGAGAACTGAGTAAGTAGCTCCTAGTTCTTACAGTCTTTCTCATTTACGGACTCAGAAGTACTTTACAAGAAGATTTCTGGTGCTTTCATTTTACAGATGGTAGGCTTAAGGGAAGAAATGTGTGTAGGGGAGCAGATCCAAAAATTAAAACTAGATTTTCCTCTAGGCTCCACCCTTCTCTTGCCCTGAACTGCCGCTAAAGATGTACCACAGTTTAAGCCTAAAAATCTGGCTGTATATGTGCTAGGGAATTTCAGAGCTTTAGTACAAAAGTCATGTAGGAGTCTTGTCTGTTTTATTGAAATATTTTCCAGTAATCTGGAATTTTGCTAGAAATCAGTGAAAATATGTCTCAAGTGATTGTACGCTGTACCATTGTCATCACATCAGTTGGGTTACCTCATTTAAATTTCCCCTGACTGTCCAGGACCACAGAGTACTTGGAACAGAGTTGCAGTCATGGTCTTTGACAGCTCCTGAAGACTAGGTTTTCATGATATCCCTCCTGTGCTGGGAAAGAAGTTTGAAGAGCTGGACACATTGGATAAGAATTTTCTTCCCCAAACAGAAGTTGGTTTTTTTGAGAACAAACCAGAATTTGTACCACTATATCCAAAACTGACGTTTAGATGAGAATCTGTTATTTCTATCTTTCCTTTCAGCAGGTATTCATAGGTAAAGAGATAACAGCTTTATCCTGAATTGTGAAATGCTCAGTCACACCTGCTGAACATTCCCATGCAAAGAAACACAAGGACATATTATGCTCTGAGGTGATTATACCCCAAACTAATTCAAACACAACCTGAAACAAATATATTTGTTTCTGTGGATTTCATCTAAACCTCGTATATCTCCATTCTACACTGACATTTATGTGGCCTGATGTTTTCTTTCTCTTTAAAAGAATATTCATTATAGGAAATTAAAGACATAGATCATACATATTTATATAGAGACACATTTATCAACCATTAAAAATTTAATTAGCCTTTTTTGTTTTGTATTGTTGTATTTCAAGTATAGAGAAAGCTCCGTGCAAATATGCTGAGAATAACCAGGTACTCTCTGAGAAGCCTTACAAATTATCTGTGTTCTTTTGTGTGCCTTAAAACATGAGCTCCTCTGAATACAAAATCACAAATACGGGCTATACTAATGTGTTTTCCTTTCACAACAGTAATTTTTCAGAGGGTAACTCATTTGCTGCACTGATACTTGTTATATAGGTTTACTTCAGGTCAGTAAATCTGATTTCCAACTCAGGGATGATGGACCGCTTTGAAAACACAGGATCTGATTTCTATTAATAAAAAAGATGTGACAATCTTAATTAGAACTCAAATTGTTTTAAACCCCAACCTTTATAAGAACATTTCTAAAAGGAAACCAGCCCTATAGTCTGCACATATTTTTTATTAACCTTTTTGCATCGTGAAAATGATTCAATATTAGAAATTAAATTTTTTTGAAGACTCTTTTTTGGTTTTTCTTCTTTGAAACCTGAAAAACTGTCATGAATTAAATAGCAAAAGATTTGGTTATGTTGCTTTATTTAAATACCTATTTTTGAATTATTGTTTTCAAATTTGACCCCTCCGCAGACTTCCACAGTGTTTGAGGAAACTCATTCTTCCTTTTCATCTGTTACAGTCTACAATTTCTGCCTAATGTTTGTTGAAGTAAAATCTTGTTATGAAACCTGCTGTGTCAATGACGTGCTACCTAACCACTTGCTGAAGGTAACCTGATAACTGAATGATGAACTGAAAAAGTTTGGAAGATTTTTCTTCCTTCTTGTTTGTTTGTTTTTATTATTCTTTCTTTTGCTTTGGAAATGTGAAAGCTCTAATCTTTTTTATTTATTTTTTTTTCATCTTGTAAGAGAACAGCCAGAGAAATATGAGAGTGTTTTCTCGTGAGCTCCTGAACCTTATCCAAAAGGAGGGTATCTCTTCAATAGAGGCATACTTTGTCCCAAACATTGTGATTTACATAGCTGTGTAACAGTCATGAACATGTGCTGGGTAGCCTGCACCCTCATAAAGTCCAACTGAGGTCACTTGGATTCTTCTTTGGAGCAAGAGTCAATACAGGCCCTTTGGGCAGTGAACCATCCTGTGATCAAAATACTCTGAGAATATTTTCTTTTACAGAAAAGTAGTACAGTTTGACTTGAAAAAATGTGATCTTTTATATACTATTCAGTTTAACCCTGCTACCTCAAAAACACTGCATGTTCAAATGGTCTATAGAAGGAGTCATAGTGAGGAGGGTTTGGAAAGGGGAACAGAAAGGGTAAAGTTTTAAACACCATCATGTGGTGTCCCCATTCATTTGGTTCTAGATAAATACTGAATGTACTGCTCTTTTGCAAATATTCATTCAGGTCACTAGAGTGACTCTCAGCAGCCGTGTTTGCTGGCCGAACCAATCTGTTTTGCATCAGTTTTAGACAGTGCTATTCCTCTAATGTGTTAGACAAAAGAATTGCCACAGAACTGGGGATCATAACAAATGGCTTTTGAAACACTCTAGCTGCATACAGAAATAAAGAGATATTTAAAACAGCATAAATAAAATAGAAACAGTTGAAAATAATCCCCCAAAAAACTAATTGCAACCATTTGTTTCGTAGGATTAATTCCTTGTAGAACATTTTATCCAACTATTTGGACTAGAATGTGAACTTTACAAATTACTACTTTTTTGTTTTATTTGGCACCAGCTGTGTGCATGCTTCTAAAACATCACTAGTCATGCTGAGCATTTAGTGGGAATATTGCAATGGCAATTTAGATGTTAAAGGGCACTGTGATTTTTAAGGGCTTGTTATCAGGGCCAGCTGTAGCTAACAGCTTGTAAGAGATCAGGAAGAGGTATGTGATTTTCCAAGTAACAAGAGCAGCCTGTGTTTACCACAATTTCTTTTCTGCCACAGAATATGAGTTGCTGTATACAGAAATAGATGTTTTCCCAGGAACGGTATTAAATGTTGTTTTAACTGTGTTTCCTCATTTTAATCTTTCAAAGAGTTTCAAAATATCTAAAACGCAGCAAATATCCTCTCCAACATGCAATTTAGTACCAATGAAAGTTGTTACACTGGAAGTTCAGGAACAGTAAGGGATTTTTTTGGTGTTTTGTGCATTCAAGCCAGGGAACTTGTGTTAAAGCATTCTTTCAGCATTTCCCTATTTAATTCTCAGTCAGGGCCAAGAGTGCGGCTCATGATACAAAACAACCAGATAAGAGGAGGAGACATTCCATGAAAGATAGTGGTCCTACAAGCTCTTGTTGCAGGATATTCTGTAGCATCTTCTGATGCTGACTATTGCTGGAAGATAGAGAGTAGCCTGTTGAATCATGAGGTCATTTAGGATAAATTGATATTGTTTGAAGGCACCTTTCAAAGATGGCTATCAGATAGTACGAATAAACACTATTATTTGCACACAAAGCCATCATTTTCCTGGTTACTTTGTTTACTTGGAA
The DNA here is from genome assembly GCF_000710305.1 of Buceros rhinoceros silvestris. Classification (NCBI taxonomy): domain Eukaryota; kingdom Metazoa; phylum Chordata; class Aves; order Bucerotiformes; family Bucerotidae; genus Buceros; species Buceros rhinoceros. The sequence goes on along the minus strand of NW_010427321.1, from coordinate 6,983 downwards.
GCCCTGAAAAGATATATGTATATTGTTCTTTTGAATGTGGAGAAAATCAAATTAATACTACAGACTGCTCTCTCAAATTCATATTTCTTGGTTAGAAAGAGATTTATAAGGTACTCCGTAAACACCTCATCAGATTTCTAAGACTTTTTAATGTCTTTTTAAAGATTGGTGAGGTAGATGCTCTGTGATACAAATATCTGCATAACTGCATGCAAGATTAAAGTAAAAGTAAACAAATTATATATCAGGTACAGACATACCAGGACTTCATTAAAAAGTTGGAAACATTAGCACCACACAATTAGCTTTTGTGTCCTCTAATTATGACTTACAGCCAAAGTTATAACTTTGATGAAAGGAAATCAGGTAGCATGTGTTGGAGGTCCCTGGACTACCAGTTATGCCTCACTTTTCACATTCCAGGAACAATGGTGAACCTTGCTGGACACACTGGAGGTTAATTGCACAACTGGACAGCATTATTAAACCAGTAACTGAACTGCAAAGTTAAAGACACATGCCATCCTTTACTAAATCTCTGAGACTTCATTCTGTGCATTGCATTAAGATGTCAGTCTGATGTATTGTCTTTGCAACAGGCACAAAACAGGAAAGAAATGTAAGCAGGAGTGCAGAGTAACAAAAAGAAGACCTTACATGATCATACAAAACCATGATTATAATAAAAATCAAATCCACACTGAATGAAAACCTGAATAACTACTAGGTGTTAGTTAAGGAAGAGCACTTCACTGACCTTTGTAGTAGCTAGACTTCTGTAAATAAACTGACCGTAAACTTAATTTTTTAATCTCCTATGGCTGAACAATCTCCCACAAGGTAGCTGCCACCTGGTGCCCCCTTGAATTTCCAAGTGTTCCAAAAGAAGAAACTATTATGAGAAGCTCTGAGATAACCTGTTCAGTGACGATCCGACTTCAGCCTTAGCTTTTGTGTCTGACTTCATCTGATTCCAGCACCCTTTGTGTTAGAGTGAGCCAACACATACTTTTAAGTAGAGCACATAATATGTTAAATGTTACCCATAAAAAGAAAGGTCTGGTCTTTCTCTGAATGTTGTTGCATTTTGGCTGTTTCAGCATGTTCTTGCCATGAGTTTGGCAGTCTATTAATGTCACTCTGCTCTCAAACTCATCCCCTTTGTTTTTGTTTTGCATCACTTCATTTTCTGAAAATAAAAAACAGGGAAGTAATTAGTGGAAATAAAACATCCCTAGGCCACTCCACTCCATTTATTTATCATTCTAATGTTAGAAGCTTCAATTATCGTGATTTCTCTGTTTCCCTGATAAGTACTGCCATGATACGGCTGGGTGACAAGGACTTTAGCTGAAGAAGGCAGCCGGCTCTAGTTTTCCTCAGCCTTCCACAAGAAACTGAAGTATAAACCACTGCTTTTTATGCAGGCTTATATCCTGTTTTGGTATAGAACAGAACTAATTCTGTTCTGTGATTTTTGTTTCCAGCTCAGTCTCTGCTCAGTGACTGCACTGGCTGAAGGTAACGGCACATTGTTGCAGACAGGGTCTGCTTCCAGCAGTGCCAGTGCTCGATGTTGACAGTTACTGCCAGGGGTTGGGGTGCAGAAAGGCTCTGGCTTGTACTTGCTGCTGTGCAGACCAAGGTCACTGCTAAATCCTGTGTGCCACGGTGGGGGTGCAGGGAGTGAGAGGCTGCACCTGTGGGGAGGAGCGGACAGGACAGGTGACCCTGAACTGACCAACAAGGTGTTACATCCCATAGACGTCATATTCGGTGTAAACCTGAGGGATCACAAGGGTCAAGCTGTCTTCTTCAATGGCCTGCATCCAAGGAGGATTCTGTCCTGTCTTTGTTCCTCATCTGTGTGTTCCAGAATCCATTTCCTGACTCTGGTTCCTGTCTGATGCCGAGTCCAGTCTGGGACTTCCCCAGCACCTGCCCGCAACATCAGCAGTGACTGTGACATAATTGCAAACAGGGGGGTTGTGTTCAACATTGCTTTTGTATATATTTGTATATATTTCATTTTATTATTATTATTGTTTCATTAAAGCTGTTCTAGTTTTCCTTTCCAGTCCATAAGTCTCTCTCCCTTATTCTCTTTCTTTTCCCATTGGAGAGGGAGAGGACTTAATAGAAAGTGTCGTCATTTGTCTGGGGCCAGCCTAGCCCTAACCCCTGACAGTTTATGATAACAGTTATGTGGATTATGTGGACCAAGTAATCCTGTGTATAAAACCTGTGTTAAAAGAGTATGAATAAATTTCTGCATTTTAATGCGGACGAGGGTGAACGGAGAGCATGATTCCAGTGTCATCTGGCTATTTAAAATTTAGGGGAGTTTGTCAGAGCTCTCAGGGTGCTACCAGGCTGTTATGGCCCTAACCACACTCCTGGGTCTCCTCCCACACTGTTCATGCCCCAGGACCCCATTTCAGTCCCCTGGAGCCATCAGTTCCTGCTCCAGCAATGTCACAATGGGGCCAGTCTCCAGCCTCCAAAGCCCTGCCCTGCCCACCCATGGGTCCTGACAAACTGGTCCACCTCTGGGACTATATCACAGCACGGCCCTGGCCCATCTCCAGGGAGATATCTGAAGCTGGGGCTGCTCCTGATGGCCACCAGCTGCCCTGCTCCTGGCTGGGACAGTGAGATGAGCCCCAGCTGCCAGGCCCTGTTCTACTGCCCCTCCTATGAGGAGCCCTTGTGGACCAGCCCTGGGGACCCTCAGCTTGCCCAGTGCCCAGACAGATCTACAAGGTCATTTACATCCCAGAGTGGTGATATAAAGAATTTCAGACTTTCAGTCACTGGAAAGATATGTCTTTCCACTTTAACCAAAGCAAATACATGATAGATTTGCTCAGTTGAACTCTAAATCATTTTCTGCTTCTCTTTCCCAAGACTTGCTATTAAGCAGCATATTAGCATTTCGCTCTGCACACATTATCCCTCTTCTTCCTGTCTCCTAGACACTTGTTGAAACATCTCATAGGGGATAGCTCTGCTGAGCGGTGGTGTGGGACACACAATGTCTCTTCAGCAGCTTCCAAAGCCTCCCTGAGCGATGGGAACTTTTGCACAGGCTCCAGAAATCTGAGACAGTGTTTTGGCTTTGCCTTGTAATCTCTCAGCTACAGACTTGTGCTGGGATTCAGCCTGGGATTAGTATAAATATCTTTACGTAACTGTCTGCAGCGGAATCTGAGCTCTCAAAACAGTCAGTGGAGACAAGGGAGCAATTCGGTTCACCAGCCATGTGATTCAGTTGGCTAAACAGGGATGCATATTGTCGAGTTCCCTGCCTCTCCTCCAGCCATCCTCAGAAGAGCATGTCTACCACTCTCTAGTCCCCATGTAGAGATAAACTAGGATAAACTGCAAATTGCAATGAATCCTGCCATTGGTGCGCACTGTAGGGTGAACCAAGTCACTCTGTAGGCTGCATTGCCCACATTGTCTAGTTTACCTTTAGCTGTAATGGAAGCCTAAGATTTCTAGCACACCTCCATATGCATGCTTACATTTATTTTATTCATGTACTCTTAGATAACTTAAATTTGGTCTCCTCCTTCCTTTGCTCTTTATTTTGGACTCACCCTTGACTTCTCTGGGACTTTCTCATTAATAAAATGGGATGAATCCTACCCATGCTCTCTCTGGTTTTTTGTACCACAGAGAAGCAAACTCCTTCCTCCAATCCGCAGGTACTTTGCTGCTTTCTAGGTGATGTGTCTATTTTTTGTGGGCTACATATCTAGGCAGAACTTCAGTTGCTCTGTTAAGCATGTGAGCCAAAGGATTTGGTGTGAGCATTGCTGGAAATAGGAGCGGTATGGAAGATAACACAATTGCTCTCTGAGATACTAAGCTTTCTCTCTCCATCTCCACACTAACAGAAATCCTTTTCTGCCACCTTTCTTCAGAGCCAGAGGTGAGTATTCAACACAGCAACAAACAAACCAATGCTCTTAATGATGATGACAGGACAACAGAAATTGTTTCTTGGTAGACCAGAAGACATGTTGCATCAGTAAATAACTATGTCAAACTGTAGTGATGCTACTGCACAATAATACAGCAGATATCAAAGCATTTTCAAAATTAGATTTTTTTTCACCATCCTGAAAGCCATGTTTGATGAATCAGCTACTTACTGTATTGGTAAGACCTTAAAGAATCTTTTCAGTTTGCAGCTACCACAAATGAAAACAGGAACCACAGGGAGTCTGGCAGTTCTATCATCACACGGAACTGTTTTAAATTTGGATGCAGATGCCCTACTTTCTGAACTATAGTTTTATTTTAACTATTAATTGTGAAAATAAGTAGTATCTATTACAATTAAATATATAAAATCCCTTTTCTGTAAATAATAAAATAAAGATAAGCTCTGAATGATAGAAAATGCCCATTTTTCATTAAGGAATGAAAAACCCATACGCTTTTGACTTTTAAACATTTTGAAAGCTTTAGTCTTCCCAGCTAGGGAGGAAAACAGGCTTAAAATCAAGTTACATAAATACCTGCAAATACAATCCTCATTCTCAATGAAGGCTTCTATGAAATTCTCTGAAGACTCTTTAATTTCAAGAACCACAATAATTCTGCAAATCATTTACCCATGTATGTGATAATGTGGCTGTCCCCTTTTGTGTTCTTTTTTCAGATAAATGTGGCTTAACTATCCTGTTGGTATAACCCTTTCTATCTGGTTTTGTTTCCTCCCTTCCCCTAAGGGCCCAAACCATATATTTCTTCGGCTGTGCCAAATGAACAAAGCAAAAGATTCTGGATGCCTGCTCAATACTCAATAGAGATGGAGTCATAGGGGAGGTTTAGGTTGGATATCAGGAAAAATTTCTTTACAGAGAGGGTTATTAAGCATTGGAATGGGTTGCCCAGGGAGGTGGTGGAGTCCCCATCCCTGGAAGTGTTTAAAAACCGTGTGGATGTGGTGCTGAGGGACATGGTGTAGGGACCCTGGCAGTGCAGGGGTAACGGTTGGACTCGATGATCTTTAAGGTCTCTTCCAACCAGATGATTCTATGATTCTATGTTCATGTTGTGGGGACTTCAGTTTTCTGTCTTAATTCACCAGGGCCTCAGACCTACTCGATCAAATTTGGAAAAAGTTTCTCCCTTGTCTTCAGAGGGTGTTGGTTTAGGTGTTTTTTATTTCCTTAAAGTATTTGGAAAATCCTCTTCTGATACTGCTTTCTTGTGTTCAGAAGTCATACTGCTAATCTGTCTGACAGCACACAAATGGAAAAGGAAGGGCCACTACCTGGAAGTTTCCTTTCTGCCAGGATGGGGTTTCAATGACAGTGCTCTACACAAAGAATTTTACTCTCAACTTTGAAGCCCATTGCCAGCTGACTGATACTACAATCACTGCCTTTTTTTCCTATTTCTTTACCTCAGAAACTTCTCGATCCTGACAAATGTTAATGCAAAACCTATGGCATCAGCATGACCTGGCATTTACCCAGCCTCTGCACCTGCACAATTACAGCCAAGCTTTCCTAAACACTTCTTCCCCAGCAGCTTGTTTTGTTTTGGGTTTGCTGTTTTGTGATGTTTCCCCCCACCTTTCTCTTTTTAAACACCAAATGCTTATGGCAGGCATAATTTTTCAGATGTTGTTTTGGAGAGTTTCTCAGAGCTAATCACATATGCCCCCTGAGAAGGTGTGCAAGACTGGCCCACACCTGAAGCTGGAGTCAGTGAGTTTCAGCAAAGAAACCAGCAAAGCTCCACAGCCACCTGGCTCGCCTGAAGGGCAGCAGGAGAGGCTGCTTGAGGAGTGCAGAGCCAGCAGCTGTGTTCTGCTCAGGCCACTCTGACAGTTCCCACTGTACCAATAAAGTAAAGCTGTCAATCTCTAAACCAGATCAGCCAGTATTTTAGTATTTCCCTCTCCTTTCTCGCTCTCTTTCTTTCACTGTTGCAAATGGCCCTGAGTGTTCTGCACTGGTGCACAGTCAGGTATATTTACACAAAGTTGTTTGTATGAGTACTTGTGACCTGTCAAGACACAGAAAATGAATGTCAGCTCATTAACAGAAAGGGAAAAAATACCGAAAAACTTTAAAGGTGGAGATCAGGAGTGAGATACTTACTATGTTAATTACCCAAGCTCTTCTGATTTGATTTGAATTGTAGTAATCCACCTAAGCTGAGAATCTCGTGTATGATATAAAAATTAAGGATTTTGACATGTTCGGTCTTTTTTTCCCCAAAAGAAACAGATGTATATCTGTTACGTCAAGCTTATAATATTTGAATGGGTAAAATAAGGTAGGAGTCAGTAGGCTAAGAATTCTTTTTATTTATGTTGATATAAATCTGAAATAATTCTTCAGAAATCTGTTGGAATATGTGCTGATGTGGTTACATTCAGAATATGCAGACTTAAATATATCTGATCTAAAGGCCCATTCATTTTTAAACAGAACCTCTCCTGCGACAGCAACGGACGAGCAAGGAAGAAACAGATGGTATGTAAGATACTGCGATCTGACGTTTCCTCTACAGTCTGAGAAGTATGTAGTGGGTCTGCATTACTGATCAGTACTTGCTAAATCCAGCAGTTCCTATTTTCAGATCATAAGGAAACCTGTAGCTCATTATCTAAAAGATAAATCATGAAATCTGCGCTTCAGTTCATTGTGTTTTCTCTATTCAGAGTAACTAAGGAAAACGATGCCTTCTTTAGGATTTTGACCATGCTAGTTAGCAGATATAGGCTGTCATTTCAGGACTTCCTCTATCTTGGTTGCTGTTGACTTCCTGGATCTTGGTTGCTGATCTACTCTTTAAAAAAGAAAACACAACCCCTCAAACCTGTACTCGCCTTGCATTGGCACCATTTCATCAAAATAGTGGTCTGTAAATACTAAGAACTAACTTAATAGTCTGTAAAAATAAAAATGTATTACCTGTGGTATTGTCCTCGTTTGAGCTAAAACTTCCTTGTT
>NW_010427320.1:51813-52786 GCF_000710305.1 Buceros rhinoceros silvestris | reverse complement strand
TGTCGTCGGTTTGGAAGATGGGTAGCAGTGCTTTTAATAATTTTTAAGGTTTTTTAAAGAGATATTTATATATTTTTCCAATCTTTTCCTGCAGTACCTTTGATGCTACAGATTGGTCTTGGGTAGTCAGAGTGCTGCACTATATTAAACGTTATTGTTGCTGTGAAGTATATTGAGACAAGAATTACCACAGGCTGCCCACAATGGAAGTTTCCTATTTTAAAGCCACAAGGCATATCGATAACGTTTGGTCTCGGCTTGATTTGGCCAAGGGGTACGTAATGCTTCCCCCATCCCCCTTCCTAAGTATGGCATCATCACGGATCTGGAAAGCTAAGCGATGTTTAAAATTCACATGAATGGAACAGCTAAGTTACATTTAAATTGTACATGAATTGCACGTTTCTTTTTTTTTTTAATCTACTAAGAAAATACCCTAATTATATATATAACACAAATACCTTTTCAACAGGACGCCTAAAATACTTGTTCAGGGCGTTACGGTGTGTTGCGAATGTTATGGACTGTAGAGGCTGACTTTAGGAGTTTGAAATGCAAATGAGGCCACAAGATTAAGTTTTATTATTCTCTCCAGTGAAATACATGTTTTATGGTAATAGGGAACTCTTGCATAATTCCAGTGTGTCGCTGCGTTTTGTGTGAGACAAGGTCATGGAAAATTGAATTGTTAGGATGTGAAATGTGGGATGTTAGGATGGTTTTTGATTAAAAATATAAATCTATTGTAATGATACCTTTAGCCTATTTAGGAATTACTGCTAAATATGTTTGTCTTGGCTCGTTCTCGGATGCATTATTTTTGAACAAACTCATATAGAGTATTTTATTGTGAAGAATCTGAACTTTTGATAAGTTTTCTTTTACAATCTGGAAGTAATGGTACACTAGCAAGAGAGAATTTCTGAGATAATCATCTGTATATTAAATATTTAACCATGTTATCAAAAATTAT
>NW_010427320.1:39956-51699 GCF_000710305.1 Buceros rhinoceros silvestris | reverse complement strand
CAAGTTTAAGTTCCTGCAGACGGATTCCGATAAGGGCGAGCTGATTGCAAGTGGTGTTTCAGGAAGTTTGACTTACGAGTGCTGATTGTAATTTCCTTGATGCCATAAAGTAACTGCATGACATCATCCCGCCGTGATGATGGTTCTCCTGCGTGGTAGCTTGACTTTTATGTGTGCTGTCAAATGACAATATCTGCCTTTAGGAAATGAGATATAATGAGATACTAAGAGGATGGACCTCTCTCTTTAGAAGAAAATAATTGACCCGTTCCTTAGGTAGGAGCTAATCAGCGTTGGATAATTTGGGGACAAGGGAACTCCTCTCTGCCTGGTGGCCCTGTCCTGATAGGAGAGGAGATACCTGAGACCTGCCTGGTAGTGGCCATGTTGTTTCTCACGTCCCTAATTCCTGCAGTCATTTTTAATGAAGAGTTGACAAACATCTGATGTCCGGTGCAAGCAGTGCTGTGTATTGCAATGAGCAGAAATGAATTCAGCTTGTACTGACCGCTTCGTTATTTACATAACTGGTTAATCATGCTAATTGTGTTCCAGCTGTCAGCCATTTGATTGCTTTAAAACCCAGAGCTTTTAAAGAATCTTGGATCACTGCTGTGAAATGCCAAAGGCCTAATTTGTTACTTCATAAAAATGCTGATAGTCTTTCTTGATGTAGAAATTGGTGTTTTGTTGTTGTGTTTGTTTTTTTTTTTTTCAGAGAGGAATCATTAAATGATGATCTGTTTTAGGAAAAATACATTACAGAGTAGTTCCGATACTCATGAGCTTGCTTTTCTTGGGTCTCATATGCAGAATGGGGCAAATGGCTCTTGGTTTGGCCTGGTCTAGAAGAATATACGTTACTCTAAAATCTTTATTTAATGACTGGTAGTCAGGAAGCAACTTTCCGGTCTTCCAGTGCTGTATTTGCCAAGCTCTAAATTGTCTCTTGGGATCTTGCTAATAGAAAATGAAAGGTGCCTGGTTTGTGTGAACGTCTGTAATGTTCTTTTTCCACTTTGCCTTGCTCTGATCTGTGCAGGGAAGTATCGAGACGTACCAGTATCCTGCTGGCTAAGTGCTTCAAAGAACAGCGGGTTTTTTTGTGTATTTCAGTAGCCTGGCTGCTCATTAAGAAGGCATGAGACACCGTGGAGAACAACATGTATGCTGTCCTCGAGAATAAAACCTGCCAGGGCTAATTGTAGGGCTGCTAGCATTGGTATGCTTCACTTTGGTTACGGGCTGGTGTGTGCTGAATGGGGGAACATAACAAGTCCCAGTTAATCAGTTTAGGCGGCTGTTACAGGATGGCTGTCCTGTTCCGTGTGGGAAGATTACGCAGAATGTTTGTACATCAGAGTAAGTGAATTCTGAGACCGTAACCTTGAGGATGAATCTAGAACCAGGTGGTTGTTGCCGCTTAGCCTCTTGGTGAGTGGTGCAGGAGGCAGAATGCTACAGAAAAGCTCGTATTGCTTATTGGTCGTTTTGCAAATACCCAGTTTTGTCTTTGCTTTTCACGTGTGGGAGTTGGTTGGTTTTCATGACAATGCTCCAAACTATCGGTAAGGCAAAACGGTTGGATCAAACAGTTCTAAGGCATGTTTTGTAGGGCTGTAGACAGTTTTTAAGGAGAGAGTAACTTAAATTACTGAGTTCCTTCAAACTGTAGTATGTATGTTCAGAATTAGCACAAGAAGTTAATTGTGGGTGAAGTTCTAGTAGTGAAGTTGTATGAATGATGATACTACTTAGAAAGTATAAAAGTGTTCTGTGTTTCTAGTTGCAGTATCACTGGCAACTGGAGAAGTTCACCAGAGTGTGGTTTGTAATTCACTATTGTGCATTTGTACATGGAAGGATTACTTTAAATCGCTGTGCTTAGTGAAATGCTTTTCTTCTGTACAGCTAATTTTTAGCTTGATTTTTGGGGTATTGTTAAAAAAATTGATCTTAAAAGTACTGATGCCCTGTACTACGTTAATTGTTAATAGTGTGTATATCCTGTTTTGTGTCACCCAGGGCTGTTAACATAAGTGCCTCTAACTAGTGCCTTAAGCTTGTGTTCAAGTTCAGCCTCGGCCTGCACGCCCGCTCGACAAAGCCGGCTCTTTCCAGGTGGGGAAGCACGAGTCTGGAGTGGGGGAGAGCTTGGGCAGGAACAGGTCCCCGCTAGCAGTGAACGCAGCTGGCTCCAGTGGAACAGCTGGGTAAAACCAGTCCCAGCCCAGAACTGGGTACAGCTCTGCCTTGGAGCTCCCCTTATCTGGTTTTTATGGTGGAAGAGTCTGGGTAAAGTTTTAAAGCACCTCAAACGCAGTATGTTCTGTTGTCCTGATGCATTAAATCTATCTTCAAGTCATAATTCTCCTTCCTGGGTTAGGAGTGGAGCTCCCTGAGCTGCCTAAAGGAATTAGTTGACATTTTTGCATGACACCTCTGCAGTTTTCTTGCACGTTGCTGGCTGCTCCTGCCTCTCCTCCAAGTGCTGTTTTATTAATGCTGTCTGCAGTTGCTGAGTCTTCTGTCATGGAGCTGTATAAGAAATGCTCAATGTACAAGGTGTGAGAAGTAGAGCAGTTGTGGAGGCTGACCCAGGCCAAACGGTCGTGTGCGATCTGCTCCTGTAGACGTGGGACAAACCTGCCTTTAGACTTCTCTCCATCTCCGCCTGCCTTCTTGCCTTTGTAATTGCCCTGTACTTTGCCTGTGGATCCAGCTGGGTTAGTGCTTGTTTGAATAGCAGTCCTGGCTCCTCTTACCCTTTGGGTCACGTTCGTGTTTCCTATGGCACGGATTTGATCACCTGTAGACCCAGAGGATGTTCTTTTTTCAATGGGATTTATCTCTTGCAGTAAAATATTGATCTGTGACTCGTTTGCTCTTTTATGCTTATAGTGCAGCACAATATGAACAATACTTGTATGTGGTAAGTCATACAGGTTTTTTTTAAGATTCAAAGATGCTTATTAGTTTTAAAACATGCTGCGCACCGAGAGAGGTTTTCTGTCTGTCCTTCAAGACAGAAATTGGCAGAGTCACTTGTCTTGTTTGTTTTTCAGTGTAGCTGTAGTTCTGGCCAATTTTGGGGCCTGTCACTGTGGAAGTGACTACCCAAGGAGAGATGGTGGAGTCTGGGGGTCGTGGCTACGATGCCACATCGCTTCTCTAGAGAAATTAAACAGCCAGACATTAAATATCCCTGAAGGAGAACTGTATGGAGACTTTCCTCCAGTTCTGAACATGTCGGTTATGTAATGTAATGTTTTCTAAAACCCAGCTGGTATTTTTCATTATTTAAGAGCAGAAACCCAAGCAGAGTCAGCAGCTCTGTGCTGGTGGGCCCATTCTCTTTGGTGGAATTATGCCACTGAGAAATGCTACAATATACGTTGTGCTCGTGCTGGTTAAAAATGTCAGCATGAGTGACAAAGGTGCTAATGATGTCAGGGATGTTCTGCATTTTTTTTCTTTACTTGCTTTGAAATCATATTAATTTCTAGACATAACATCAGTCACTTCTGGACCTCTACAAGGGCAATGGCCTTTTGGTAGCTTTGCTAGAACAAAGACACTTTAAGAATCTTAATAGAGAATCGTATAATCTTATTACAGCTGCTCCTGTTTAAATCACTTCCTCGTACTTAAATCGCAAGCTGTCCCCAGCTATTTCTTGATTGTGGTTTTTGTCAGACGCAATTTATCCCCCTCCGTGTTTTAGTGACAATTTTTTTTTCTGATTGTGCAACCCTTAGGCTGCCAAGCAATGTCTTTCTCCAGCGGTTCTCCTGACTTCAGTGGGACTAATCGCATGAGGAATTGCTCACTGGTATAAGGGTTGTACAGTTCACAAATAAGACCTTTGTTTGTAGGACCTCATGAACAAAACCCACTAAAATAACCAATAAATATTTGTTCTAATATTCCTTAGGGAGAGGAGAGGCAAAACAAAGTATTTTTAAAGGTACCCTCCTCCCCTGAGAGGCAGGCATGAAGGGTTCCCTGAAACCTGTTTGCTTGCAAGAAGGGAATCTGTTGTCAAGTGACTAATCGTGTGTTGCTGACTGGGTGAACAGGCCCAAGCAGCATCTTAGTTTTCTCATTCTCCTGATTTTTATTTATTCCCCCCCCCGCCTCTTACTAGTGAGGATTTCTTCAGCCAAATCTGTTGACCCAGTTGCTGCTGCAGCTGCCTTCCTACTAACTTTCAGCTCTGTTTGGACAGGGATGAGTCTTGTGAGAACAGCAGTAAGGCGTAGCTGTCTGATCTAACCCTATGAAACCAGCCAGAATTTAAGATCGTTAATTAATCGTTATCCTCCAGTTCTAAACAGAACAATTTTAACACCTGTCCGGTCTCTGATGGATGGTCGAGCAGAACATACTCTGTCATGTGGTGTATGTAAAGGAAAACCCCTCAATTATTATTTGAAAACCAGAACTTTAAAGGTTTTAATTATTCAGTTGGGTAATTAATCAGTGAAGCACCCTCCTGTTTTGTGCCATTGCTGGAATGTGAGTGGTGATGTCTGTTTAGGGAGAGATTGTGCTTTACCAGCACTAGTCAGAGCTGGCGAATCTTTAAAATGCCTCTGTCCAGGTATTTCATCCTTTGGTAAAAACCTCTTTCTGTAATGACCTTTTGAAAGCATAAAACTCAAATCCGTTTGTTTTATCTAATGAAATATTTGCCTTCTGAGCCCATACTGGGTCATTGCATGGTTTTACGATTGCTTCTTGCAGTGATTTTTCTTAATTTTTTTTTTTTAAAGGCTTGGAATGCCTGTTACTGCTGAGAAGTGTTGCTCTTTATTTGCTGCTGTTGTTGAGCAGAGTTCATGAAGTTAAACTTTGTCTATCGATGTAGGAGAGTTTCTCTGCAAGTGAAGATAATGCCTCTCTTGGAGTGGTTTTAGATAAACATCATAGGTGACAGCGAGTCTGCATGCAAATGCAGACCCAAAAATCAGTATTTCGTATTGTGATTCTGATTTTTTTGAGAATCACTTTCTCATGTATATTTTTAAAGCAGAAATTTCTGCACGCTGCTCGGAAGAACAGAAGATTCTCATTGCACGAGACTATAATTATGCAGCCTGTGTTTTTTATACTTTTTCAGCAAAGCAACTGATGTCGGAGGATTGTAAAAGCTTGGTACCTGGGTGACTCCTCTGAAAGTTATTTGGGTTGATACATTTACTGGTTCTCTTGGGAAGATGTCCTAAGGAAGTACAGCACAGGAATGTTTATGGTCGGTTTTATTTGGCTTTCAGAATTCTGAAATTTTAGAGAAGCTGAAGTGCAAAAGTTGTGACAGCCAGGTCATTTCTAACTGGTTTGGTGCGGGGAAGCACTGAGGTATATCATCAAAGGATGTGAGGGGAGATTTTAGTCTGCAAAACTGCTTAAGTGTTGCATTTAAAATTTACAAACCGCTGACCCCTTTGTGTGAAACACTGAGACAGACTGAAAGTCTGGCTTTTTTTTACGTTTGACTACCTGGTGAATAATGTCCTTTGGCCTGCCTGCTGCTTTAAGCACACTGAACAGTCTAACTGACATTTTGGTGTTCATCTGTCAACTAATAGTGTCGGCATATATTTAATTTCACAATAATAGGAGTGTATGATCCCTCCAAGAGTATTTACATCAGCTTTGAAAGACCAAGCATGAAGATGTGTAGTACTGGGGAGGGAACTCTGCCTGCATTTCAGGCTGCTGAGGTGTCAGAGGTGAAGAACAGCAGGACTATTTTGTAGGTTGACTCCATTATCCTGTTTTTACGAGGGGTTCTCTGTTCTGCAGTTCGTATTCTAGATCACGCAGAGTATGTAAGCAGATACTTCTCTGTGAACGTGTGAGGGACCTGTTGATCTGGGACCAGCTGATGCCGACCACAGCATGTCACTTTAGAGCTATAGCTTTCCAGGTGTAAATGCAAGAAACATGCTTGAACATCCTGAATGCAGAAATATTTTTGTGATGTACATGCCGGCACAAAACTGCATCTGGATGCCTTGGGACAGAGCCAGATTTTTAAGCTTTATTTTTTTTGTCAGCTTGGACGGTGTATATAATTCTATAGTGCCTTTTTGTGCCCCTGGAAATGCTCATTTTTAGTTTTATTTTAAGAAGGGATCTTTTTTTTTCTTATTCAGAAGAAAAATAAGCTTCAAAGGAGGAGGAAAGTCTGTGCTTCTTTTTCTTTTTAGTTTGCGCTTTATAGAAAGGCCTGAAATACACCATTAAAACTTTGTCTTTTTTGTCGTAGGGTTTCAAAGTTTGGTTATTGAGCAGTGGTGGGTGGGTTGGGGTCTTGAGGTGGGGAGAGTAGAAAGGGAGAAACACTGGTGTAAGTTAGTTGCCTTGGCAGTAGCGCAACCTGCTCACTGTGTAACTCCTCCTAGGTAGCCAAACCGGTACATCACCCATGTGTGTGTCTGTATATGCAGAGGCGTATGTACAGACCAGAGCTTTAGCTGACCAGATCTGTACTGGTGATGCCATTGGCACAGACAGAGGTTTAGAACTAAACCCTATTGAGTTCCTGCTGTACATGCGAAACGGATGTGTCTTGAGGTGCCACGGGGCTTGTGCTTCCATCGAGCTCAACTAGTTTCTGGTCAAAACTCCTATTGTAATTATTTTAATAAAATACGGTGGGTTTTGCGTTTTCTTCTTTCATGGGAAACGAGAGTAGGAGAGGATTAAGCCCCGCCTGCTGCCTACATGCTAAACAGATGCAAATAAGAGCCCCCTCCTTCGCAGTTGCATCCTCTCTCCTCATGGGTTTCTACATTGTTTTGATTAAAGCGGTTCTGTTACCAACTCCCAGCCCAGAGGGTGAGAGGAAAAAAAAAATTCCCTGATTACAGCTCAGTGATTAACATATCTTTTTGCGTTTGTAATGCCATCGTTTCACAGAAAACAAAGTTCCAACAGCTTCACAGAGTATAGGGTTGTCAGAAAGGCAAACATCAAAGCAGAAAGAAAAGAGGAGTTTATTTAAAATATAGTAGAAAGACTTAAAACATGGCGCTAACCTATGAGAGCTATTAAAAATTTTAAAAAAAGTGCCTTTGAAGCAAAGCATTAAAGATTTAATAGTATTAATTGAATAAAGCCGTGGGAGTTAAGGATATGTAGACACATGTGTAAGTGTATGTATGTATGAAGCCGTTCCCTCTGTTAAGGAAGTTGAGGTATTGAGAGATGGATGGATGGTGCTTGGCTTTGAAAGGCTACCTTAACAAAACCCTTTTAATTCTTGGGCTGCTAGAGCAGGCACCATTAAAACTGCAAGTGTAAACAACAGCGCAGGGTACTTGCTAGTGGTGTAAAAGCTGCAGGGGAGCAGACCTGGCATACCTGAATGAGGCAAAACAAGCGGAGTAGCTTCTAATCTACACCTTAAGGATAATTGCATTTCTTTATATTATTAAGTCTGATTTATTTGTTTTTTTAAGAATAAATATGTTCTCCTTTCACTGTTTCATGAGCAGTAACTCAGTACCATTGTACTCTAGAATAAGGTCTCTTCTCTGTTACCCCATGATACTCTGCCTGCAGTCCCAGCCTTAGGTGCGGCTGTTTTGGGTGGCTGCACTTTCATGGTAATTCATGACCTGTTTTCTCATAAGACTGACTGATTTGGGTAGCTTTTAGCTTTTCTTACATTTAGAATGTATAACTATTAGGAAAACTTTGTAAATGGATAACAAAAATTAAATCCAGAGTCAGGTCTGTGGCTCTGTAATGATCGCAGCAGCCTGGTGTTGAGGGAGCCATGTGTGCAAGTTTTTTTCTGTTGTGTGTGGTTTTGTTCTTATTTTTCCTTTCCAAATTGAAAACTCAATTTAAGACTTAACATATTTGACATAGGAAAAGCCAGGTCCTTCTGTTGTTTGCAGAAGAATGAGCAGTGAAAAGCCTCTTGCAGGTGGCTTGGCAAAGAAAGCTGATGTCCAGAGGGAAGCAGCATCAGAGGGGATTCGATTGGCGTGGAAATGCTGGTGTGTAGAGACACTACCAGCCTCGTCAAGAGGGATGGCAAAATTGAGGGTGATCTTAATACATTAATTTTCCCTCCTTCAGCAAGATGGTCGCTGACGGTGTAAGGCGGGTTGTTTGAGCTCTTCTTGCTGCAAATGTAGTTCCTAAATGATTCAGCATGCTCCTGTGCCCACACATTTTAGCGATATTGATGAATTCATTACCCTTCTGCTAGCTGATGGATGTTAATGGGCTAGAATTTCTTCTGTGCATTTTGACTAGGTGGAATGCTCTTGAAGAAAGATTAGAAAATGGAGTGGGTGAGTTTTTCAGTCACTTTCTTGTTCTGTTTATAAACCTAAAGAGAGAGAATGATTTTAATGACTTGCATTAAAACTGTGGTTAAAAGAATAGTCAATAATGCAGGGATAGCAGGCAGCTATGGGAGTACAAATAGTAGTCGTACCTTCTAAACAGGGGGTTTACTTACATTTTTGTTTTTTAACATGTCCCAAGCTATAATCAGCTGCTTCAGAAATACCAGAGGCTTGAGTTTGGGTTTACACATGATAGGTATCGTCTTCTACATGTGGAGTCTGGGCAGGGTCTGTGGAGTTCTGAGGAGATGTACCGAGTTGCTGGTTGCAGAGTCTGGAAGCAAAGAGGGTATGACATGTTCTCTGCAAGAGCCAGCTGGAAGAAAATGACCTTTAGTAATGGAACAGGCACAGATGCTTTTGGGTAACGTGTCTTCGTCATCCTCGTCGAGAAGAGCAAGCTGACTCCCACTCGATTTTCTGTCTAAATATCCAAAATAGATAAGAAAGTAGGTAGAATATTACCACTGAAGGATAGATTCTGAAAACTTGATTTGTTATGATGAGAGTTGAAAATTCCTGTATATCTGCACGGCAGAATGTGGGATTCACTGGCATCTTCAAGCCAGATTATTTTTTCTCTTAATTTTGCAAAAATCAACAAAATAGTAACAAATCTTTGCATTTGTGAGGAGGAATGATTCTTAGTAGTGCCTGAATGAAGGAATTGGAAAGTTTTAAGTAGCATAATGAGGAAAAATCCTTATATCAAATGTGATTTTGGGGGCTGTCTTTTGGTAATTCACTTCCATCAAAGAACAACTTCAGAATATAGCTCGAACTGAGGTGCTGGGGCAGCACAGGTGCAGACCAAAGTGATTAGTGGTGGTTTTGAGTGCCCCTTCATGGTAAGCATGACTGGGTCTGAGACCACACCTGTTAGGAAGAGAGAAAAGAGGGAGGGCTGTTTGGAGAAGATTTTGGAAACAGTGGTGTGTACGGTGCGAAAAGGTAAAGACAGGGAGAGATCAGAGGCTGAACAGCAAATGTGGCAGAAATCAGAGTGGGGCCTGATTTCTATGGTGGCAGCCAATTTTGAGTGAGTAGAGGAGCAGATTTCCTTCTTTTCTGTGGCTGTCTTCTGCATGAAACAAAATGAAGGTGTTGCTGTTACTAGCAGCTAGGGAGTGAAAGGTGGTTTCCCAGAAACCCCGCTGTTTGTGGTTCATGCACTCTTACCTGCCGAGAGCAAGTCCCGAATCTAAACCATCACCTTTAGCTTTACCACCAATCTGAGCTTTCAAGGTGCAGCTTTACATTTTGCCTTGTGAAATGGAACTGTAGATGCTGTGGAAATGAGTGTTACTTCCCTTATTTGTGGTGTACTTTACAGTAATGAGAGTGACCTTGGGATTAACTGGTTTGGTGACCTGCTCTGTCAGAAACCCCAGTTATCCAACTCCCCCTCGCTTCCTCCAGTTTGTCAGATCAGCTCACTGAACTGATTCTTTCTGGAGATCTGGCCTGTGCCGGCGGAGCAGGTAGGAGCAGGAGCAGCCAGGAGCAGGAGCAGCCCTCAGCCAGCTGAGAGTAACATGGAACACGAAGCCACATCCTCAGTTCCTCTCTGTGCCTGACTGCTCAGTAGTAAAGCCTGGTATAAAACGTCCTCCAGCGGGGTGCGTAGGGGGTTTGAGGATATGTGTTTCCTCTTTTACCATTTTATAGCAGCTTAGTTATAAACATACAGCTGCATGTAGCTTAATTTTCTGAGGGCTAAAGTAACCTTATGTTAGGTGTTACCAGTTGTGATAGTTGAATTAAGACCATGTGTTGACTTCTCAAGATGGGTGTGCGAGTATGGGGGCTGTGGGGGATGGCACTTGCATTTTTATGCTGTGAATGGGCATCAGTGAATGTAGGTGGGATGTTAAATCAATCTCCATTTTCATTACAGGCTTGTAGTTTGTGCTAGCAGCCAGTACACTTAATTTAAACCAAAGAAGAGAGTAGTTTTGGCTGGGTGGACAGATACAGCTTTGTAGATTTTGCGCTGCTCCTTGAACAATCCCTTTCATTAGAAATTTGTGGTGCAAAGTAAAAGTATTAATTAGTCTTTCAGCTTCTACCAGTAGTAACATGGAGAGTTAACCTGCTTTTTTCCCCACCCTCTCGCCCCCAATCTTTGTCATGGTGAGCGTTTGCCTTTGGCCTACTGAATTTATTAATGTGGTTTCATGTCTGTGGTGCGTAGGTGGATGGGAGAAACTGGACGGCAGCTTTGTAATAATAAAGTGCAAACTGCAGTTAGTTAATGAAATCACTGGGTAGTTGTGAGTAGCAGGTACCTTCTCAAAATACTGTGTCTGATAGGTGAGAGCAGCTGTGTATGAATTTAGTAATTCTTGTCAGCTTTGAGTTTTAAAAACTGCAATTGTGTAAGAAAACACTGTGGCTTAAAGAACGTAGCTGACTTGTGGTCTTGCAAGCTTTTTGGTTGTACTACTTGCAGTTCCTCCTGGGTTCAAGCCGATTTGTCAGGGCTCGGAGCTGTTGGGCAAGGAGATGTAACGG
Organism: Buceros rhinoceros silvestris; assembly: GCF_000710305.1. Taxonomy (NCBI): domain Eukaryota; kingdom Metazoa; phylum Chordata; class Aves; order Bucerotiformes; family Bucerotidae; genus Buceros; species Buceros rhinoceros. The sequence goes on along the minus strand of NW_010427320.1, from coordinate 40,813 downwards.
CTTCCCTTGGGCAGGTGACTGTCACCCAGTAAGCGGCCTAAGTGACGAGGCTTGACTTTTCTAATTAGCAATCGATTCTCAGACACATCCCCCGGCAAGAATATCAGACATCTTCCTCCCTTCCAATATGAAGATGTAGAAGGAGGGAAATGTCACCTACTGTCTTGATTTAATTCAGTTGAAAATGTTACTCAAATATACCTGATAACCTGAATTTGTTACCTTTTTGTTAAGGCACACATTGGGTGATTTTTATTTTTTTTTCTACTCTTATTTGTGAGAAGAAAAGATGAAGTGCTTTCACTCAAGGAGGTAATCCCCAGAGAACAAATTCCTTTTGAGAGTTTGGATAGGTATTTTCACTGCTGGGTTGGATTAATCTGCATTTAGAATTTCTGGTTCAGCGCGTAATGACTTGACCTTACGCTGTTCTGTAATTCTGCAATATTCTGTTCTTCATTACACGCCTGGTACTTGCTGTATTACTAGCACAAAATGCAGGTGGTACCGTCTATGACACTTGACCCAGCCATAGCAGGAGGAATGTGTTATTTTTAAAGAGATGTTGCCGAAGCTTGTAATCCTAAAATTAGATCTCCAGTGTAGGTCGGATTTGGATGGTTTGCAGTGATCTGCCTGGCTTGTCCAGAGGCTGTCCCCGTTCCCAGCACCTCAGAGCCTGTTTGCAGCTGCTTTTGCAGCTGCCTTACAGCCTCAAAGTCGAATGTCAAAGCACCAGCAACTCTGGCTTGGCGGGTCCCCAGGTAAGGTGGCCAGGTGGCACTGCCCTGCTCTCGACAGTGAGGTGGAAGTTAGATTTCTGCTCCTTTCTGTAGACTCTGAGTAAGGAGAACCGC
>NW_010427320.1:25990-39883 GCF_000710305.1 Buceros rhinoceros silvestris | reverse complement strand
AGAACCACTCTCCACTGAGCTTAAACTCTGCCCTGGTAATGTAGGTAGACACGTAGTAAGAAAAGGTGATAGAGAGAAAACTGAAATCTGTGTCTGTAAATCTGTTTTATGGCTAAATGGCCCTACAAGCTGGAGTTAGTTTTTCCTTTGTGGGTCTGAGGCATGACTGTAGAATCAGTGTAGAATCTAACCTTGGGGTTCATGAATATGCATAAATTTGAAGGATAATTATCTCTCAGCGTTAACTCTTTATTTAAAGAAATCATTTGGCCACCTGCTGTCTGTGAAAGCTGACCTTGTTCTCTCATTTGTAAAAGGGAGTGGAAAGCTTCCAAAACTCTAATTTTGAACCATTTCCTCTTAGAAATTACCCTGAAGACGACAAGCATTTAAGCCGTGAAAAATGGAAATTAAACCTTTATCCTGGAGTTAACCCTGTCTTCAAACCATTTGCTAGTCTATGTTTGTAACTCATTTCCTAAATCATGTCGAAGGTTGAGGAAGGGCATTGATGGTAATTTCAGCGTCTTCGTTTTACTGTTTATTCCCATGAATTACTGTTTTCTCTGCTGTACAATAGCAAGAGAGGGCTAATAAGTGTGCTGCTTGTTGGCTTTTATGGGTAGTGCCAAGCCCCTTCACTTCTCTTAGTGCTCTCCTCCAAGTGACCACATGTACAGTTGCGCTTCTTCCTGTTCGGTTTTGGGAGCAGTGTTTGTGTTGCAGGAGGATGTTATACCCTGGGAAGTGTAATGATTTCCTCTGGTCATCCAGTTGTTCTGTAAGAATTTCTTACAAATAGGGAAAAAAAAAAAGTGTAAGAAAATGAACTTGGTTTGAGCATTTCTCTAGCAGTGCGGGATCCAGTACAACAAAAATGTCTTTTACTGTACTTTGTTTCTGATGATTTTATTCCCTAATTTTAAATAATTCTTTTTGGCAAAGATTTGTTTGTGGAAAATGAGACTTTCTAAGAGCACAGTGGGTTTGGATTTGTATGCGTAACGAATGTGAATTTACGCATGTGAATTTACAGTGTCAGGCCATGGGAATCCTTTTTCTTTGCCATAAATCTCAACTGATTTAGTGTTATGATGGGGGTTGTGTTTGAGCGAGTGCTTTTTGCTCCGTGCAGGTGTGGTGGCAGTGTCTGTCAGTCTGGGGGTATGTCTCCCTCAGGCAGCATCTGGCAACGCTTTCCTCTTAGCCCGATTCTTCGCAGCCTGGCAAGAAGGGCTCTCCAGGCCCATCCTGGAATACAGGTCCCTAAGGATTGCCTGCCCCCATCCCTCCACCCTGGCAGCAAGGAGAGCAGCTCTCCAGCTCTTTGTGTGTGCTCACACCTTAGAAGGGAGATACACACTGCAGCTTTATGACACGTTGGACCTTCCCATAGCAGCCACTTTGTCACGTCTTGAGTAGGAGAGGCTCTTAGTGGCATTTTAAGGCTTTTTATTTCACTTACGTTCCTTTGAAATGGAGGTGGGTGCGAACATCCCGGATGGTGCTGTTTGGATCCCTTGGTACTGAGGATGTGCTTTCAATATATGGCAGTGGTTTGGTCCCTCGGTCACCAGCATCACTGTTGAAGACTGTCTTGTGAACTGAGAAAGGGAACCTGCTTGAGCTGTTTGAGTGTTTTTTCCACTGGGGACCAGAAAAATCTCATGGTGTAATTGCAGTATGAATCTTTGGATGAAAACTTGTAGTCACCTTTCCATGTATTTCAGGAAAGGGGGGATATTTTTGTAAGATTAAGATGTATGTGTAGACTGCCTTGAAATCACAGAAACTGTTAACTGATCTAATAACTGTTTTCAAACATTTACTTTTATGCCTGTGACTTACAGTAAATATCTAATCTAACATGTTGTCTAGAATACTGTTAATTAAAATTTTATGCCAGTTTCTGCTGAACTTCTTACATTTAATGTAGATTTTCATACTCCTTATTGCCTGCTTGATACTGAAAGGCTTTTCAGGTATTTCTGATCCATACTTAGCTGGGCTGTGCATATATTTATCTTCAGGTTGATATGAAGGACACTTCGTCAGTGCAGACAAACCCCGGGTTGAGTGTTGCATTCCAGAGACCTGAACGGATCCTGCTGCAAGCCTGGATCGAGATGGATTTGTATGGCTGTTTCTTTGAACTAAGTTTATTAAGGACTTTGTGGCTTGGCCTCATTTCTGTGTTAGTTTTAGCAAATTAAAGATGGTTTCCTCATGTAGGTTTCTTGGACTGCATTTAACCTCTTGTGGGGAAGAGCTGCTGAGTTCAGTCAAGAATTCCTTCTGTCTGCACATCGTGTTGAGAAAGGCACCATGAGAATTCATTGGGGTTGTGTGGTGAAAGTATGGAATAGGAATAAGGGAGTGGAGCCTTCCCCTCCAGGTTACCCTCGATAGCACAGGGAAGCATCACTGTCTTGTCTACGGAATTTTATGTTTCTGTTTTTATCTGTTTAGAGATGGCAAACTTAGCAAACAGAGAAAATGGCTTGTAGGGACCAAAGACGAGAAAATGAGGAAGGCTCCCCTGAACTGGACAAGACTAACAGCTCCCTCTTCCCCTCTCTGTTTACCCAGTCCAAGAAGTGAGTCCAGGCTGATGGCCTTTTTCCTGTTGTTAGCAAGGAAGAGCAGCTTTAATCAGCTAGTCTGACTTTCTGCTTTCTTTGCAACTGTACTGTTAAAAATGCAAACTCAGATTTTTTTGCTGAAGTTGCAAATACGTTGTACTTCCTTGTGGTTTGTTGTGAGAAGTTAATTCACTGAGGTCTCTGGAAAAAAAAGTCTGAACTTTCTATGTAAGTATTTGATCCTGCCTTAGAAACGGTTTCTCACTTTTATGCTGTAGGGATATTTGGCTTTTTGATCTCTTTAATCACAAGATAGGCTGTTTTGGTGCTCCAAGACCCGTAATAATCAAGTGAAATGCTGCTTTTGTGTGGTGTGGAAGGCGAGACTTTGTAAATACTGAAAGGCGTAGAGAGGGTTTCTGCTACTGCCAAAGTACTTATCGTGTGTATCGGTACAACTTGATTGGTGGGGAGGGGAATAAGAAGTTGATCATCTTTCCACTCCAGTCATCCTTTGTGTTTTTAATAGAGAAAAATGAGTTTTAGAGTAAATTTCTTCAGTGGGTTAAAAGTAGAATAGGATTAGGAAACATGTTTTTGCATCAAGAAAAGGGAAAAATAGACGTTAATGTGATTCTCATTAAATGCCTTTGTTTTCCTGAACCAAAGTTAGGAAGGTGAAGAATCATGCTAGCCAAATCTTTAATTTTTCTGAAAGAGTGAAAAATGCTGATTTCACTTACTGCAGTGTGTTCTTTTCTTGAAGCGTTCGCTCTACCTTTGTTTTTCCAAAGCACTTCTCCAGGCTTACTCTCTGCTAGTTGCCTTCTTCAGAAGCTTCCCCCTAGCAAAGCTTCCAGTTTGGGGAGTGGGGCTGCCCACAGTCAGGTCTCCTGCACACATATGTACCCCAACTCACTTGGTTTTAGGGTGTAGCTTTGTTGCTAATTCAACTCAAATTGTAAACATAAGCATTTCACAAACACTAGGTTCTCTCCAAATCGTTTCTGAGCTTGGTGAGGCAGATTTTTATTTACCTTTATTTTACCTTTCCAAATATCGTATGTGGTATTAAAATTACTTTTTTCAAAAGCTTGTGAAGTTGTAACAAATAATAAAACAAGCTTCTCTTTTGTCTTTCTCGGGCTGGGGAGGTTCAGGTAGGTGAGGCATTGGCTTGTACAGTCTACTTCTAAAAATATTTTGGTAAGGCTTCTCATCCCTGGCCTCTAAAGAACTAAAACTCTCATAAGACAAGAATGTTTTTCATAGATTTACAGTGGGTTAAAAGACAGGAAACAGGGTTAGGAGTAAATGGTTGGTTCTCACAGTGAAAGGTTGTTCCCAGTGAAATGTCCTGCCAGAGATCAGTGCTCGTGCAAATACTCCCTTCTCCAGATCGTTTCCAAATGGTAAGGCGGCCCAATTGAACCAGATTAGTCGAATTTGAAATGAATCTTGAATTGAAAGGAAGGATGAAAGATTGAGACCTGCTGATGATAAAAGAAGCTGGAAGCAACTTGTTCTTTCTTTAAAACCGTGCTCTGTGCCTACAGCTTGGGGAGTAAATGTCCAGGTTTCCAATGAGCTGAAGTTCTTGTTTGCGTAGTGTGGTCACTGCACCGTGGGCGCTGAGGGTGGAACGGGAAATACAAGTGGCTACAAGGAAGGGGTTTGTAGAGATGCAGTGTGCCTGTTGCTGGCTGAGGAGCCTCCACCACAGCCTGTGTCTAAGATGCCAAAGCTGCTGAAATGGAAGAGAATATGTACATTCTGCTTCTCCTACTCTTTACGTGAGGGTTTGTGTCCGAGGATCTTGGGTTTGGCAGCCTTTCACTGAACTGATTTCAGAGGCTTTGTAGGTTTCATGGTTTTGATTTTTCGTGTTATTTACTTCATTTCTGGTTGGGTGACAAGCTCAGCCCTTATGAGGGGTTTGCATGCTTCTGAGCTGGGATTCAACTCATCTGTAGAGTTGTGGTTGTGATTAGCCTGGCGCTTGTATCCTCTGCTGGCTCCAGTTTTACCAGCTGGAGAAGTTATTGCCCATAGCTTGCTCTTAGGTCTTGGTGACCATCTTTCTACCAGATGCTGCCACCTCCTTGGGTAACTTGTTTCAACTTTGTCTGTGAACTTGCCTTAATCCGCTATTGACAAGAAGAAATGGTTTAGGTAAATAAGATCTGAAATACTGGGGAGAACAGCAGGATGATGCAGTTTACCTGAAGTTTAGAGTCGATCTCATTTAATTTTCCATAATGTCATGATAGCTTTTTATTCTGCCAAAAATTAACTTTAGTGGAACAAAATCACAGAATCATCTGGTTGGAAGAGACCTTTAAGATCATCAAGTCCAACCAACAGTAACTCATTGGATCTGTTCAGTGGGAGTTTACTTTGCCCACAGTGGTTTTCTAGGAAGCGTATGTGCCTTTATGGTGATGAAGCTGTTTCTAGAGCTGCTGTTGTCCAAGTTGACACTTAGTTCTGCTTTCATTCTAACTGGCACCAGAGTGCTTTGAAGAATGTTAACAATGTTTGGCCTGAAATCTGTGTTTTATGTCTTTCCCCTGTCTCTTCTAAGGGATACTGTTGCTTTTTTGGAGTGTTTGGAATGGTGTTGTTAGAGGACAGAGAATGCACAAGTTCTATGAATGTGTCAGTGTTCAGTGTTGGTGCAACTGGTGGCTATCAGCGAGTGTTGTAACTGTGTTGCTGTAATAGCAAAATCTGCCGGTTTACCCAAGTATTGTATTCTAAACCTTAATCAGCCTCTGTTGACTTGAAACAGTGACCTTAAATAACTGGAACAGCTTTCCAGCTCCAGAGCTTGTCCTTGGGTTGTCTTGCCAGTCATTGTGGCTTTACAATTGCATTTTCATATAATTAAATATTCTTCTGTGCTGTGCAAAAGGCATGCAGAGCAGAAGCTGTGGGTCTGATGAGTGATGTCAAATGCACAAAGTAAATGCATTTGGAAAAAAAAATTCCCCTCTAATCTTCTTAGCAGTAAAGGTCACCTTGAGGTGGAACATATTGTTTGGGTGCTCCATTCTCTACCCTCGGCCTCCCTGTGGAAGATCTCTGCCCTGAAACTGAGCGCATTTAAACTTACCCGAGGTCTCAGAGCTTGGTGCCTTGTTAGGAAGTTTGCTTATTCTCCCAGTACTCAGATTGCTCCAGCCACAGTAGCAGAGAGGAAGCTGATGGCTGTTACGCTCTTGTGGTGTGGTTTCATCTCAGCTCTGCCAGCCAGCATTGTCATTTCTGTGATTAAAAATGCGAGGTAGATTTGCCTTGCTGGAAACTAAATCCGTAAGTTGTTTCGTGGACTTTGTTTCTGTTTTGCTTATGAAATTTTGCATTTGCATTGGCATGGATAACTTCCTGCTTTTTGTCTTGTTCAGCAGTTCAGGTGTTTAATATTACCTGTGAGAAGAGCAGGTGGTTTTCAACATCAGCTGTCCTGAAGAAAATCAGGGAGAAAATGCAATGCTTAATTGTAGCAAAATTTCTCATTAAAGACACAGCTGACCTGTTTCATTTTCTTTCCTTATGCAGGTAATGATTTTCATTTTCTCGTGTCATTCTCTTGAAGAGAGGAAATGATTGTAGTGGAACGTGTTACAAATAAGTCAGTGATACGGAGCCCGCGCAGTTCAGAAACGTTCATAGCAGAGCAAATATAGCCCTTTTTTTTGTTTGTGTTCTGGAATCTGTCTTGTTAAAAAGGGAAATAAAAATGACGACTTCGTCTATTAGACGGCAGATGAAGAACATTGTGAACAATTATTCAGAGGCCGAAATAAAAGTTCGGGAAGCGACCTCTAATGACCCCTGGGGTCCCTCTAGTTCATTAATGACTGAAATAGCAGATCTGACTTACAACGTTGTGGCCTTTTCTGAAATTATGAGCATGATCTGGAAACGACTGAATGACCATGGCAAGAACTGGCGACATGTCTACAAGGCCCTTACTCTGTTAGATTACCTGATTAAAACTGGTTCTGAGAGAGTGGCGCAGCAGTGTAAAGAAAATATTTTTGCTATCCAGACGTTGAAAGATTTTCAGTATATTGATCGAGATGGTAAAGACCAGGGCATCAACGTGAGGGAGAAATCCAAGCAGCTAGTGTCTCTTCTGAAGGACGATGAGCGACTCAAGACAGAGAGGGCCCAAGCCCTGAAGACCAAAGAACGCATGGCTCAGGTGGCTACCGGAGTGGGGAGCAATCAGATCACCTTTGGCCGAGGCTCCAGTCAGCCAAACCTCTCCACCAGCTACTCGGAGCAGGAATATGGAAAGTCTGGAGGATCCCCAGCTTCTTACCATGGCTGTAAGTACAGGAAAAGGCATATAAAAGAAGTTCTGCTTCCTTTGAGAGATTTTGTATTCTGCTTTGCTGTGGAGGTGACGGCAAACTGCCTGCCTGGGGGATTAACGCGCTGACTGCAAAGGGGCTTTCTGCAGTGGTTGGGCCTTTGGAGGTCTGTTCCGTGGCACCATCATCTCCTCAAACGACTGGTTAAATGTTTGGTTTGGAGAGGATGTCTGTATTGACGTGAATCGATTTAAAAAGCAGTTGTTTACTGTCAGTTCTCCACGACAGAGTTGTCATGCTGCCTTTGTCGACATGTTCAGTGTTTGATGTGATAGGCCCCCAACCTCAGAACAGAGATTGCGAGTGGACTTTTGTGTTTGCTTCTAGTTTTGAAAAGAGTGCTTAAAAATTTGCTGTGTTGAGGGCTTGTTTAGGTATAATTTTTAAAAAAATCAGAAATGCAGAGTATTTCCTGGATCATTTTGCGGCTTTATGTGGATGCTCTTTTACTTTGGGAAGAGTAGTGGTGTATAATACCCTTTATTGCTTGCTCAGCAGTTCTTAGAGCAGCAATGCTTTGAATATGTCTGTTTGTTTATACTATCAGCAGCTGGTATGCCAGTATCAGTACTAAATACTATATTTCATTCTTAAGAAAATAATACTGTGATGCGGGAAGAATGGATTCTTTATACCAGTGCTTGGGGGAACTCCCTTTCATCTTCGGAAGAGGCCTGATTTGGCACTAAATCCTTCTTAATATAAGTAATGATCAGATGAAAGCTGCTTTGGCTGGAATGTCAGTGGTTGTGGTCTAATTCTGAAGGAAAATCTTTTCTTTAAGTGAATGCTTATAGTGTGTGGAGGACTGTAACTGAGCCAGTGTGGTGAATCGATTGAGCACCAGTTTTAAGAATCTTAGGTTTGGCATGTGCTGTCCCCAAAGCACTTCTCAAGTGATAAATACAAGGCTGGTGTCAGTTCCTCTGACGAACAGACGTTTTCTGTCCAGGGCAGTAGGAGGGAGCAGGATAAGTCAAGCTGGGATGAAGAAAAACTGTCCAGTTAAAACTATGGAGAAGAGCAGGGAAAATTATTTTTCTTTCCAAAGGAAAGATTTTTAGGATGCAGATCCAGAAAAAGTGCATGAAGGTTTCCACATATGGGAAGGTTTTTCTCTTTAATTAGCAGCAGAATAACAAACATGTCATTTTTTTCTACAATAACCATACCTGAGCACTGGCTCGGTGAGACTTTTCAAAGAAGAACATGTATATTGTTATCACAACAACAACTTTTTTTTTTCTTTGGGGATCTCTGGCTACAACGAAAATTCTTAATTTAGAAGATAGCTTGAATAGTTGTTTTCAACTGTGGTAACAACCAGTTGTTTTCAACTTCAGGACTGAAATAACAGCCACCCCGGTATGCTGAGCACACCTTTGGTTTGGTCCGGAGGGTTATTGCCTCACCAGCTCTTCGCTTTAATTAGCGCGTGTAACTGTTGTTTGTCATGTTAAATGCTACCAGAGGCTTCAGACTGTTCTGCAGAGCCAGGATTGAGCAATGCAGGGTGTGGATTGGACTTGTTGTTTCTTGGACGCTTGAAGAATTTTGATGGGGGACTAGCTGTCAAGCAGCAAGTTTGATTATTCTTTCGGTTCAGAGTGTGGGTTTATGGGACACTCTTGCTGCCCCATGTATGCCTTTGCTGTGTCTCTCTCTTTGCAGGGTTGCTTTTGAGGTAATGATTTCTTAATCTTTTTTTTTTTTTTCCTTCTCCATAAGCATGTACCTAAGAAGCTTTAGAAATACCAGGTTTGGGTTTTTTTTTACCCTCTTTAGGTTCTTCTCTATTGTAGACTCTCCTGGACTTGAATTATCTTTCAGCAACAATACAGATGATTGTTAGCTTTTGTCTTTTGAAGTTTTAAGATGTTTCTTTTATGGTTTAATTGAGTATAGCAAAGCAAACCAGCACCTTACACAACAGCTGCGCTGAGTGCTTCAAATAATGGAAAAAAAGTATGTAGAGCTTTGTCCTTTATCCTAGGAAACGAGGAAGGAGTTTCATCAAAATTGAGACATTTAATCTGTTACATAAATGTAGGGTTATTTTTGTGCTTTCTAAATTTAATGGAAAAGATGCTTTTCATTATTTAAAGTGAAAGGGATTGTATCCATCATGTTTTCTTTTATTCCAGAACAATAATTCTCTTTTGTTCTGAAAATAGGGATTTGGTAAAATATATGAAAGGCATCAAGTTGTACCCAGCTCCTGGGAAACACTCTCCTCATAACCACGTTAAGATGTGGTTGCTGTGCTGTATGTTCTAGTAGAATTGCCTTTCATTCCCCTGAGCCTTTGAAGAGGAGATGAGAGACATTTAGATTCACCATCTATAGCCTGAAATTTGCCTATTAAAACTATACATCCACCTGTTTGCTAAATATTTTGCTTGTCTTTATTAACATGAAAATATAAATAAAGTTTGGGGGAGCATAACAGCCCTTTTACTCACATGGCTAAAGGAAATGTTCCATCTCTCAGTGTTCCGGTGTTCGTGCATTTTACTGCTGTTCTTGCTAGGTGCAGTGGGTGAGGTTTGCACTTTCTACTTTAAAAGATTGTGTTTGGCTATGAAATATCTTTTTTGATACTTTCTTTCAGAAGAAAAGAAGCTTGAGCTGGCTGAAAAAGCTTCGTAGTTTCTCCTGGACAGATTACCAGGAGAAAAAGTAACTTGCAGTGGATAATGTGTCCAGGTTGTGACTGAGGGATCTCTTCCCCCTTCCGTCAGTTACAGAGTGCAGTATTGGATATGTCAGTGGAGCTGGTTTTGCTCAGTTTCTTCAGACCGTTGAGTCAGCTGCACTGTGCAGCTTCAACTGTAAACACTGTGATGCTCGAAGTACTGCTCTGCTCTAGCTGCTTAAGCATGTGTGTAGGCTTCGATCTGACAATGCACATAAGAACTGCGTTTTGTATTTGATGTGGAGCCAGAAGGGCTTTTCTTGTAGAGCGGCTGCTCTTTCTGTCCCCAAATTATCCATAATGAAAAAATGCAAGCAGTATTGATAGGCTGCACGGTGCAAGAGAACTCAAGATGGAAAAGGATCTCTTGACCGATGAACCATCATCCCCCACTACTGCAGGCAAAACACGCTGGTAGATAAAGACATTATCCCAGTCTCTTTGCAGAAATTTTGATCTCATCTCTAACAAGCCTTTAGACACTGTGGAAAGTGATATGGTGGAGCGTGATGGTTTTTAATAAAATCCTTCCCCCAAAGCTTTGCCTTAATGGCTTTGTTGGCCCTGAAGATCTCTGTGCTGTAAAGCTTGTGTAATTCTAGGGAGCACATTATGGAATGTGAATATCACTGCCTGTCGATGCAAAGATTTGCAGAAGTATTAGTATGCCTTTGCTATCTGGTCTCATAATCTATAAATGGAAGCCAACGGAGGTACTGTAAAGCTAGCAGCAAAAATAAAGCTCCTCCCAGCCTCCATCTTGTCAACAATTTCTGACATACTGGCCAGTTGGCCAGCTTCAAGCCAGGGGCAATGAATGTTCAGATTAGGAGCTATTAAATATTCCATGACAAAATACATGCAGAAATTTTTATTTCTTTTGGAAAATGTGTGGGAAAACTCCATTTTTGTATGGAGTTGGGTGACATCTGATAGAAGGTTTTATTTCATGTTAAGGGAATGTTCTTGTGTGGTGCTGAAACCAGACTTGCTGGGGAGAGGAAGGAATATGAGGTCAATATCTGAAGTCTTTTGGAGCAATAGTTCCCCACCCCTAAGCTGACTTTGTGGCTAAATAGTGCCTTTATGCCAGATGTTAGTCACCCAGTTTTAAAGACTTCAGCCTCTTGTTTCCAGCCTTGTTTCACCTACAGCTGCCAGTGACCACTTAAATAGGATTCTGGATTTATAGCTGCATGGGAAAAAGTAGGGTGTGCTTAATATAGACCTCTTAAGTCTGAACTGTGATGCTGCTTCAAGCCTGGGAGTGCATTCATTAGAGGTTACTGGTCTTGATTAGGTCCCACATCTAGGAACTATCTTTTTAAAACATTCTTTCATCAGAGGCTTGCACAGGAACATGAATATCACGCTGCTGCTATGCTGGAGTTGTCATTGTCAGCCTGGCAGAAGCATAACCCACAGTTACTTTGGGGCAGAGCTTAGAGTACCTGCAAAATGCTGTGCTTGAGCACCTCGGGCATGCAGAAGTTCTGAGGAGCCAGAGCAGGAGAGGAGGGACTTGGAGAACCTTGTTCTTTCTCAGCTGTCTTGGGAGCAGGTCGGTTGTGTTGTCTTTAGCAGACTCCCTGGGCTGCTGCAGTTGTGCTGTGGCTCGGGAAGCAAGTGGTGACATCTGCTGCACCTCCTTATGACTGGGTGGTTACAAGAGTCAGAAAAATGGTGGAAAAATGCTCTATTTGGAGGGAAGAGAGTAAAAAAGCCAATTCCTTGGCGCCTTTGCCTCCAGAAAGCAGTGTCTGTGAATTAGTTTCAACTTTGAAGGATCATTGGTAAATGCTGGTCCTCTCCCTGTGCTGCCTTCATGTTTAAACCCAAGCTTACTGAAGCCCCACTTTATAAAGAGGTCCCAAAGCAGGACCGACCTGTGTTACTCTGGGTTGTTCACGTGCCCTTTCCTCTGGCCATCTGCTGCCTGGGGCTTGGATTGCACTTAGAAATGTTGGCAGAGCAAACCTGGTGTGTGTTTAACGTCCCGATTTCATTTACACAAGCAGGGCAGCGTAGGGAGCACTGCAGCGCACACAGCGTGACCTGATTTTAGAGGAGCACGTTGCCCGGAGGTAGGCTGCTTGGCTCAGCAACTAGGTCCATTACACACCCAGCCTATTTGATAAAAGATGGGTGAAAGAGGGACTGAAAAGGGCTGTGATGGATGGTGTGAAATGCGAAGTGTGTTAACCTTACTGTAAAGGTTTGGGGAGCAATTTTCTGTAGCTGAAATCATGACTTTTAATATTTCCAGTGATTATTCACATCAAATTGACTCATTATTTAAAAACAGGTATGTGAAACATCAGCAAGTTTGTGTTCACTCAACTGTTTCAGCTTTTCTTCCCTCTATCTTGGAGTAGAAAATCAGTGGAATTACTAATTTGAGTTGGACACTACAGGAAATTCAGAATGCTCCTAGTTTTAAAGGGATTTTTAAATAATCTGTTCTGCATTTGAGGGGTTCGATTGGCTTTTTGAAAGTACCCCATCTTTACTGGAATAGTCTGTCATTTGAAAGGACTAGAAAGTGGGATCTCCTCTAGGTTCCCAAGTGAATTGCTATCACGTTCCAAGTTGTTACCTTGATATTATTCTGATTTTTCAAGTCAGCCTTGGTTTTGTTTGCCTCTGAAGGTGGGCCAGTTGGGTGAGAAAGCAGCTTTTCTTTCTGAACAGATCTGATCAAGGACTGAATTCTGTCCTTAAGAATGCCACTGGGAAATGATGAAGCAGGGGCTTGTTCTCCCCAGCACTCTGTGCCATCGCTGTGTGACATAAAAAAAACCCAAAAAGCCAAGCACACGCTTCTGCGTGAAAAAACCCAGTCCGATTGTCATTGATAACGTAGGCAATGACTCTGCTTTCTTGCTGTGTGCTGAATATACACGAACTCACTAACTTAAACCTGTAGACATATCCAGAGGGCTTCTCGTGTAGCCGAAACTCAGCAAATGACCAACAGATCCAAAGGAGAAAGACGTCACAGCTCGTGCTAGAGACAGATGGTGGAGCAGAATCCTGCTTTAGTGATTAACGGCGCTTGGAAATGATTTCCTTGTGCTGCAGCTAGAGTCGTGTCGAGGAGAGAGCCCGGCCTGGCGGTGTGTCTCCCTGCCACAGCAGACCCACGCGCTGGGGCCAGGATCTCCAGATCCTCAACGCAGCAACAAAGCAGGGCTTAGCAGGTCAGAATTGATCTATTGAGGCCCATCTTACATAAACATCTGAGTTAACTGTCATGTGCTGTGGGATAAGAGATCCTTTGTGTGGCAGTGATACTGTTCCTGAGGCAATAACCTTTATGCTGGATCCTTGCGACTCAAACGTTGATGCAGGACAAGGCCGGTTATAATGCCATGGGAATTCAGGAGCAAAGTTGCTGGATAAAACATGTCAGATTACTACCAAGAGCAATGCTTTGAATTTCCCTTAATTCTTTTTCAAAAAACATGCTGGCAGCTATTTAATGTAGATGGTTTTATAACCACTGCAGAGTTCAAATGTAAAATAGCCACATTTTTATCAATGTTGTTTAATGTGAGGCCCAAGGATGGATTTCAAATTGTCAATTTTTTCCTTTTCTTGAAAGAGGAGCTGAAGTGCCTTTTAGAGTTAATAAAGCCAAGTAGAACGAGTTACTGAAAAGCCTAAAAGTGAAAAGAAATAAGCTGTATCTGTGAGACCCCTTATTATCTGTGTTCAGATCGTGGAGCTGCTGAATGCTGGACTCTGTTGGGAGCTGTGAGGTCATGTAGCTCCCTGCCAAAGCAGTCCTGCCATTCCTGTGCACGGCTGGGAGGCAGGACCCGCCATGGGAGGGCCAGGGGGACCCTTGGAGTTGGGCATAATCCTGCTTCCTGCAGCTTTTTAGCGCAGAAATGCACTTAAACGCTGAAAGTGGTGAGCACTTTCAGTAGGTTCTTCATGTGGAAATGCAACAGAGCGAACCCATTTCACGTCAGTTTTAAAGTCATTCTACCATCAGCTGCTTAGTTGTTAATGGAATATAGTTACGTCAACAGAGATGAAAAAGATCCTGTGCAAAAAGTGCAGGAAATCACATTCTTCCCCACAACTGCAGTGAAAGAACAGAAGAGCAGAAGGTCCCTCCCTGGTCGAGGTCCAGTTGCCATCTGTTTAGGTGACTCTGTTGGTGTCCCATTTGTATGTGTAGCCAGCTCTAGTTTTAAACCAGTTATGACTCCTTCCTTTTATAATT
>NW_010427320.1:10856-25904 GCF_000710305.1 Buceros rhinoceros silvestris | reverse complement strand
CCTGCTGGAAAGCTGCTTCTTCATGTTTGTATCTCAAATCTATTCATGGTCAATTCATACCATTAGTTCTCGACCCTTTATCGTAACCAGTTTTTCTCACTCCATGGTATTTGCAAGCTTGAAGTATTTAGCAACCATAAACTGTTCAATCTTCTCTTTGTGAAGACAAGCACGTGAAATATTCTCTGCGCTTAGAAGGGCAGCGTTTCCACATCCATTCAGTTTTGAAATCAGCAGTTGGGAATTTGAAGGACTAGAACCTGTTTGGTCTGTCAGGTGAAATCTGAGGAGCACTTTGGTGCAGGAGTGCTGGTGCTGGTAGGAGATCTATGACAGATCAGAGAGGCATCTCAGCCCTTCTGTCATGGGCTGCCTTTGGGAAACTAGTGTTGAGTTTTATCCTGTTTTCTTTTGAATTCTCCGTATTTTCATCTTTAAGAATATTCAGATTTTACAAACATGTTCAGGTTATGGTGTCCATGCTGTCAGACGTCCTGTTATCTGATGCCCTGTTTACCCCTGAAGTCTAATTGTCCGTATAATATATTGGCCAGCCTGTCTGTGACTGCTGGAGCAAAAAGCACTCATGACGCAGGTAAAATTTAGATGCTTTGTATGAGAAAGTTTGAAAAAGTAGCAAAATTGAGATATGAGTAACGTGTTTATGTGAAGTCAGCAGCTTGTCTGGTTGGCGTAAAGCTTCAGCTTCAGCACAACATGGAAGAGTCATTCGGGGTGATGAACTAATTTGTCCCTTTAGAGACGGATCGAGGTGGGATGGCACATCACAAAGGTCATTCCTCGTTTGCTGAGAGTCACCTTCCTTCTGGCCTGCTGGATGAGAGAGAAGGTTGCACTTTTTATTTTGTAACATCATTTTGGGCTAAGACTTAAGGGAGGACAAGACTGGGAAATACTTGGAGGATTAAAGTAGGGACTGAAAAAGTGGTTTTTAAAATGGCATTTTGGCAATTTAGTTTTTATATTCCCAGCTGACCTATGAGGAGGAACTTGATTTCTTTGAGCTTGACATGCTAGTTGAAAAATACGGTTCTTCAGTATTAAATGTCAATATAAATCTTGCCTGACTAATTATCATTCCAACCATTAAATACTTCCTTGCCAAAGTAAGATGAAATTTCTAAGTGATTTGGTTGTTAGAGAGTTATCTGAGAGTGAGAACATGCACAAAAACGGTTTAATTCGTGCTTAGTTATAAACCTACTAGTGTCGTCGTGTTGGGGTGGAGATTTCTGCATGTGACTATAGTGAAAACACCAGTAAAAGGAGATTTGAGTAGCGAGAAATGGTTTCAGCTGTCAAACCAGACTTATTGGAGGAGGAAGGGTGGAGATTACCAGCTAGTTCTTAGCTCATGGAGATCTTCATCCAGACAAAGACTAAGCGAGAGCAAAAACCAAACCACCCCCACAACCTATATACTAAACTTTTTTTGACAGAGAACGATACAGTATTTTGTAAATTTGGAGTATGAATAGCTGGCTTGTTTGTCTCGGAGCCCGCTTAGTGGTTAAGAATAGTCCTTTCTCTGTCCCATTAGGACTGTGTTATTTACAGACAAGTGGGTGGTATCCAGTTTTACCCTGATACTGGCCAACTCCCAGAAAATCCTTGTAACGTTGGGACATGTAAGAAATATCAACAAATGTTTTCTTGAACCAGTAATCCCGTAGTTTAAGTCAACGTCCTCCCCGAAGCTCTGACAGGGCATCCAGCATTCACTGGTGATACTTCTTGGTATTACAGCCCCACCAAAACAAAAAGCCTTTGTTTTCCAGGAATGTTTTTCCTTTAAAGCAGTTGAACTGCCTTGCAAAGTTCTCTCTGCTCAATTGTTCTGGCTTGTTAACCTCAGCCTTGGAATGAGCTTTGTCTGTGCTGGCTGAGGGAGGTGGTGGTGGTGGTGGTGATGGGCGAGTTGGTGGCCCCTGGCACCCAGGGGACCTTTGCGAATGGCCGTGTGAAAGTGGGGTGGTCTGGTCAGAGAAATAATCAAATCTGTTGTATCTTTGTTAAATTTTCTCGGTTCTGTCTCCAACAGCTACGTCCCCTCGAGTTTCCTCGGAGCTCGAGCAGGCCCGGCCTCAGACAAGCGGAGAAGAGGAGCTCCAGCTGCAGCTGGCGCTGGCCATGAGCCGGGAGGTGGCGGAGCAGGTCAGTGCCCGTGTAGGTTTCCCAAAGTGTCCATGCTTTGATAGTTGAGCCTACAATTGTGGTTTTTTTTGTTTTTTTTTCAATGGCAGCTTTGCTCCAGGTGGAATAGGGGGACAGGAAAGCTCTTTTGGAAGATGTTGCTCTTTTATTTTTTTTTTCAATCTCTTTTTAAAGTAACTTCAGCCTCCGAGCTGTTGAGACTAGTGGAAGATGACAGTCACTTTGCAAGAAGACTTCATGTGGGAGGATGTTAATCACCACATTACTGAAGATGTTTTCAGTTAGGAAGAGCTGAAAACATGATTAGTCCTGAAAACCTCCATTAATGGGGCGAGGACAAGGAATGTCGGTGAATTCTGATTCTAGTGAAATTTTGAGTGATCTGTTCATGCGGTAAGATTGACTGGTACAGAAGGGTGACCTGACACAAAGCACTAGAACACAGAAAGAACCTGGTTTAAAATAACTTGGCTTCTGATCTATCCCACGGGTTATGTTACTGTGTTAATTCTTAGAAGGATCACTCTGAATGTGGAGTAAACACTGCAGTTGTGGGTAAAGTTTATTGCACATAATATCTAACAGAGTTGTTAAATCTCAGCGATGAGTGAAAATTTGAGACAGCCATGCTGAGTGTCTGTGATGTTTTGGAGGCTTCCCATGACAAGTTTAGCTTCCTGGTGTATGTTAAGTGTTAGTATCTCTGTGCGGGAAAGGGAAACTCTCATCCAGTAAACTTTGCCATTATTGAGCAATAAAATTAAAAGAAAATAAAAGTCAGAATCTATCTGTTGTAATAGCTTGAAAAACCGCAAGGGAAATACCAACTGGGGAATTAGTCAACATCTGAAAGACGTGAGGCAAGCAAAGCTATTTAAAGTCGTTGAACATAGCACAAACACAGGAGTTTTCAGATGTGAAAACCCTACAAAATACACGTGGAGTTGGCTAGGTTACCCACTTTGCTGCTTTACAACCCTTGCTTCAGATGCAGAGGGAAGCTGATAAAGGCAGGAAAATCACTCCCTACTTCAGTGAGGATTTGAATGCTCCAAACCATTACAGTCCTGTAGAGCTGGGATGCTGGCTTTTGTCTTTAAGTGCTGTGGTGTTTCTAGCACTCTAACAATTTTGGAGAGAACAGCTCGTTTATAGCTTTCCCATTAGGAGTAGAACACCACGAGGGGAAATTTCAGTCAGCAGAAGGGATGTTGTTATGGTCACACTACTAACGCTGGTGTTACAGGGTCAGGGTGCTCCTGACCTCTTGTTTGAGGCCAGAATCGCCAGAATTAGTATTTTTATTCCCCCCTGCCACTTGTGTTATGTACAAGTTCCATCAAATAATCCCAGCAGTCCCACTGCAGGTGCTGGCGGTGCACATCACTCCTAGGGAGGCAGGGAGTGCTGCTGGGCCTTCCCTGGCAGCGTCCTGCCCAGGGGGTCAGGCACCAGGAGGGAGCGAGCAGCACAGTCTAGGCTCATGGTCTATATCACCAGTGTTGATTTCCTTTGCAGGAGGAGCGCCTCAGACGCGGAGATGATCTGAGATTACAGATGGCTCTGGAGGAGAGTCGCAGAGACACAATTAAAATTCCCAAAAAGAAGGAGGTAGTGCCTTCGCCTAAGAAATTCCCGGTTATGCTGCCAAAAGCTGAAATACAGTAACACAAAATAGCTTAATACTGAGCTCTTTTATGCTTTTGGGATTGCTTTGTTGTATAGCTTAAAGCTTCTTCCATGTGGGTTAAATTTCAAACTACTAGTCAATGCAGGTGTGTAAAAGGAAAAAAATAATAATTGCTTCTTCACTCTCATGGGTTTGTGCTTCAGCTGGGTAATGCTCTTGATTAAAGCTCAGCTTGTTCCTGTCCTCAGCACACCACTTTGCTGGACCTAATGGATGCCCTGCCCTCCTCGGCACCGGCCCCACAGAAAACGGAGCCCTGGGGACCTCCTGCTGTTGCAAACCAAACTGATCCCTGGGGAGGATCCACAGTTGCAGCTACTGCCTCTGACCCGTGGCAATCATTTGGTAAGAACGTGCTGCCAGGAAGGCTTCTGTCCAAGGTTTTACCTCTTAATGTGGAGCTTTTCAGCATTTCTTGTTGTACAGAGTCGTGCTGGTAATGACAGTACGTTCATCTGTTTTGATTGTTTCCCGTACTCCAGAGCTAACGTTCCCCTAACTCATTTCCAAGCAGAAACAAATGGCAGTTGCACTCTGTTCCTGCTTTTTAAGCAGCTGCATTTTTGAGTGTGCATTTTGAATCTTAAAGAGGAGAAGAGCGAAGCTTCTGTCATCTTTGTACAGCAAAACCGTCTCCTCTCGGGCTGGCAGAATGCTCCTGCTTTGACTGCTGGTTGTGCCCAGTGTTGTGGGCTGAGGCTTTTGCTGGTGTTTGATACAGTACTTAGGCAGGGTGCTAAGGATAGGAAGGACGTGGATCTGAAAATCCTTGTTTCTAATTGCTCTTGGTGAAATGAGGTGCGTGTGCTGTCAGAACCACATGGATTGCACTGTGGAAGTGGAGATTTTAATATATTAAACCAAAAAAACATTGTAAATAGTCACTGTGTT
This sequence comes from Buceros rhinoceros silvestris, assembly GCF_000710305.1. Classification (NCBI taxonomy): domain Eukaryota; kingdom Metazoa; phylum Chordata; class Aves; order Bucerotiformes; family Bucerotidae; genus Buceros; species Buceros rhinoceros. The sequence continues at coordinate 21,148 of NW_010427320.1, read as the reverse complement.
TCATAAGCTTTTGATGCTGAATTCACGGAATCTGTTTCTGAAGTAAAAGATCCGGTACCTCACATCTTAAAGAGCAGTTAAACCCACTTTCTGCGTGTTTGCGCGTGTACGTGTGTGTTTTGCCTGGGTGGCTGCAGCTTTCTAGCCAGAGGCTGTCCAAGGAGTCACTCTTTGCCTAAGCAAGCTGATGGTCCCTCACAGTATGTGTTAAACTTGCTATGCCTGTGGATTGGAGCTGGATCTATTCTTTTGTTGGCTTTGGATTTTTTCTTTTTTGAGGGGCTGAGGGTTTCACTGCAAGTGGAAGCTTTTTCATGAAGACCAACAGCTTAGCTCTGTCAGCTTTGCTTCAGGCTGGTGATTCTACAGCCTCTGCTATAAAGTGCTTCAAAGGTGTTTGCATTAGCTCTCAGCACCCCACCAGCAAGATTCCTGGTGAAAATGCTGAAGTTTAATAATGAAAGGCATTCAATTTTTTTTTTTTCCCCCCTCCTTGTGGTGGCATTTAAGGCACCTACAGCTCTGCGGGGCCAACTAAAGTTCATTGTTCTAAGCGTAATCTGTCTGTTTTCGGGTGATAAACTGTGCAGGTGAAATCAGAAGCCTCGGTTTTGGGCCCTAAGGCTGTTCAGTGTATTTTCCTGTGGTTAAAAAACAAACAAAACCCACCTTCTTCAAATCTTGAGCTCAAAGTATCATCCCCTGACAAGACTTCCGTTGCATCAGTTGCAGCTGTAGCCTTTCGTCTCGGTGGCTCCCAGCTTTATTAACGCCATCAAACCACCTCTCGTTCTGTATTGCTGGGTGCTTGGTTCCCAGGGATATCTGGAAGATGTAGGATTGATGGATTTGCTAATAAGAGTGACTCGTTAAACGGTATTTCTTGAACCCTGAGTGTGCTTTAGCATCTCAGCAGAGCTAATGGGAGCTCCGGGAAGGTACCTTCCCAAGCGCTCTAATCTTGTGCGCTCCCTTTATGAAAAAAAAGACATTTTTGAACATTTCCGTTGATGGGAAGTGCTGTCGTTAGCATTTCTCACGTGGCATCGCTCATAACTCAGTGCTAAGGGTAGATAAAGGAAATGGAAGTACCGGTGTGGGAATAGTTGGACTGACTTGGAGGATTTTAGCATTTCCTGAACCAAAGCTGTAGCGAGGTGATGAAACAAAAGACCGTCACTGCAAACTGAAATTTGTGCTGCTGCGTGTGGCATTGAATTGGTTTTTCAAGAGTATTGTGATGCCAAGGGGGTGATTTGTCAAAAAATCAAACAATATTCAGTTGTAACTTCAAAAAATCAAACAGTATTCAGCTGTAACTTCAAACACACCGGTGATTCTGTCCTGCTCTTGGATTGTACAATTGTCATGGAGTAATTAAACCAGGGCTGGTCGAAGTTTCACTGGGAGGAGGAAATGTGTGTGTGTGTGTGTACAATCTGACTGGAAGGTAATGGATCCCTGCAGAGCTGTACAGGATGTGCATTTAAAGTGCTGCATTCCCATTCCTGCATGTTCCTGGTTTGATAAGCCAAAATAGTTTCATTTAATGGTGGGAGGAAGAAGAGGTCACCTAAGCTGAACAGCAATAAATCAGTAGGTTGGGGAGGAAGAAGAAAAAACTGGCAGGAAATCGTATGTAGAGAGACATGGGTTTTTTTCTCTTTCCTTCTCCCTTTAATGCCTTAATTTGCCTGTTGTGGTGGCAATGTCCGTAACAAAAGCAAGTTTATTTTCTTGTTGGAACAGCAGAGTGTTTTATTCACTGTCAGATGGGAAATTTGTTTTCTTCGTCTGCCTTGCGCAGAATTTCCTTGTCTTGTTGTTCAGCGTGTGTGCCAAGATGCTGAGACTTATCAGCATTCCCAGTGTCGAGCTGCTTCACCTATTTCTGTTTGGTGTTAATTAGCAGTAATGGCTTATGAGAGAGGTGAAGGCTTTCCAAAGTGAGGCTGTACTGACGTGTGTTCCCGTTGGCTCTTGTTCAGGTGCCAAACCAGCTGCTTCCGTTGACCCTTGGGCAGCACCGGCAGGATCCACAGCTCAGCCTCTTTCCAAAAATGTTGACCCTTGGGCTCCTGCTCAGCCATCTTCTACTGCGGCAAAATCTTCGGTGGATCCTTGGGGACCAGCACCTGCGAACAAACCTCTCTCTACTTCTGGTGAGAAACAGTCTCATTCCATATCTGCATTATTTGAGTAACAAAGGTGAAATCCCAGGGATTTTCTTCCACTGCTTGGTTAAAAGAAGCGATGTGCTGGACAATTTGCACACTGCCCTGTGAGATAACTGGGAGTTGCATGTAAGAGCAGCGAAAAGAACTTCAGGTGTGGTTATTCTGACTTAGAGCTCTGAATTCCTATTGCTGCTTTGTGCTCTGTCCCTTCTCTCACGGGTGTATGTGGGTGCATGCCAAGTGCTGCTGCTGCGTTTTTAAATGGGTTTTAGCTTTAATTAGATAAGGACTTAATTTCCGGAAATGAATGATACTATAATTTTACCTTTCATCATGATAAATAGCGATGCAGATGGATGTCTCTGCAGGCCTGGATTGACAGGCGGAGCAGCTTCATGCTTTGAGGAGACCTTTAAAGGTGCAAATGAGGGTTTGTTCCTTCAGCGGGAGGTGTGAAAGCTGTCCCTGAGCCCTTGTGCCGCAAGATGCGGGAGGTGCTGATGTAATTGTCTATTCACGCTCTGTGTAACTAAAACAACCTTGATGAATCTTAATACCTGGCATTTTCATGTTGGCACCGTGGCTAAATGCATCCTAAATGCATTTTCTGCCAGTCATTCATCTCCCACTTTATGAACAAAGGCATCTCGCTGTACTGCAGAAATCGGTACTGCCTGGTCAGCTTTCCACTGGGACCATTGAGAATGGTCCTTTAACTCCTGTGGGTCTTTGTTCTTGATAAGAAACAGTGTTGTCACACACCTTCATTTGCTTGAAATGTGTTGAGGAGCGAAACAAAATTAGAAAAATATTTCAGCTAATAAAACAGACCAAACCAAACTGTAAAGCTCTTCAGTTTTGTGATGGCTGTTTGTTCAGGCGTGGGTTTTCTCCCTCCCTTTTGAGGTAAGATTGTGTCTCTGTTTTGAAAATCTGTTTTTGTTGGTTGCAAACCATGAAGTGCTGGAGCTTTAGCTAACAGGGCCTTACCCATCTCTCCATGGCGTAGATAACCTTTCCTACTGCATTCCTCCTCCTTTTAACTTGGGAAGCATAAGTCAAAGCATTGCTTCAGTTGCAGCAACGCTACACTTGTCTTTGGAACTGTATCCCCGAGTGCTTGAGGGCTGATTAACACGCTTTAGAGTTAAAGCTGTAAATTCATTGCTGTTCGCCTCTTCCGCAGCGACATATCCCTGCCTGGATGTAGGGCAGCTGCAGTAAAACCCGCCACGCTGGGGTGGGCCTGAAGTTGTGATTTAAAAGCACCTTATGCTGAATCCGTTGGCTAGTGCTTTAAGAAAGGACAGTTCTCTGGCATTCCCCTGCCCCCTGGTCCCAGGTAGGAGCAGGAGCACTCAGGCTGATCCGAGCTGCTGCCCTGGAGCCTGACACAGATATCTTGGTGACGTGAACGGGTTAGAAATGGCTGTCAGTAGGATCAGGGGTGTGATGCAACCAAAATCTGTTAATGACAGGGCTGTCTTCTTGTTTTGAACAGGAAGTACATCTTTTGACCTCTTCAATAATTTGAATGGTACAGTTAAAGATGATTTTTCTGAATTTGACACCCTTCGAACTTCCAAAAAGCCAGGTATGAATCCAATTCTTAGCATGTGGACTCTTGGGTGATAGCCGCAGCAACAAGCATCTCTACTCTTAAATTTTATTCTAAAAAAATAATAAAATTTACTTTCACAGAGGAAAATATTAAAGCTAGTGATAATGCAGCAGTAAAAGCTTGCCCTGTGCATGAACTTCTGGGGAATGGGCCTTTTGCACTGTTAAGGTGTAGAATTTCACTCTGTAACCTTCTGCTGCATTGACCCAGAAATTTGTTTGACTTAAAAATTTATGGTATCCAACATGTTTGGAATATGGCTCATGCTCAGAGTCAAACAGAACAGTGTTGACTGAATTTCTCCAATTCTAGTGTGTAACAATAGCAGGAAGATGAGAGAACTCATTTCTATGAATGCTTTATTTGTTTTGGTGACTAATGGTCAAATAAAAAAACCTGCCAGACCTTAACATTTAGTGCTTCATACTTTTGGGATGGTTCTGCCTGAGAGAATGGTGCCTAATCCAAAGCTTGAGCTAGGCCTGGTTAGCACAGAGAGAACCCGGGTGGAGCCTAGCTGGGAAGGGTGCAGCCGTGGGGCAGCGTGAGAGCAGAAGCCAGGGTTTCTGAATATTGATTCCTTGGAGACTCCCGGTCCCATCTGCAGTAGCGTATCGTGAGAATATTCGTCAGGGCAGAGCAGGAAGCGCCTTCAGCAGAGCACTGCGACTCTAACCGTAGCTGCTTCATGCTCTTCTAAAGAACGTTTATCTGCTTGCATGCTGTAAGGGTGTAATGTACTGAAACTCTTAAATCTGACTAACACAGTCGTTGGATTCTAAAACATAGTTGCTGTCTGAGACTTCAGGGTTTCTTTGCTTTTCCAGGACATTCATGAGGTGACATTCATTGTTCTCTCTGTTGTTTCAGCCGAATCAGGTTCCACTTTGCCATCTCAGCACAGCGGTACCACAAGTCCCGATCTCTTTGAGTCCCAGCACTCCAGCGCGACATCAGGCAAACAAAGTGCAGCTCGGAAAACCCCCGAGTCTTTTTTGGGCCCCAATGCTGCTTTGGTGAACCTGGATTCCCTGGTGTCTAAGCCGCCACAGCCTGTTACTTCTCTGAATCCATTCTTGGCACCAGGTTGGTTTCTGCACCCTCCTTCAGGTTTCTGCAGTTTCTCCCCCACTCTTGTCCTTCTGCTCTTCAAAGTTATCTGTGTTAGGAGAAGGCTTTGGATACCAAACCACAGTGTAACTTAGGGGGTTGCTGGTCAGGCTGGCACAATAAACCAGTTTGAATCAAACCACGCTCTCAGTGTGGTTTGAAAACAAATGGCTGGTGTAGTTCTCCGGTGAGCTGGCCCCTGTTAGACGTGAGCCTTTACTTACAGCAGGTTGAGATGGTGACACTGAACGCGTGGAAGATGTATGTGTTTCCTAAAAGCTCTTCATGTGCACTGAGATTTGTGTGTGGCCCTGGTGTGGTGAAACACTTCAAAACACTATTTCAGTATTTATTTTCTTCATTCTTCCAGTTGCAAAAAAAAAAAAAGACAGTTCATTAAACTCCTTGGGTAGGAAAAACTCAGTAATTCTGAACAGCCCTGGCACTGTTCAGCAAGAGGAAGTCTGTGTATCTGCCATTACTGGTTACTACAGAAAGTTTAGAGGGGGTCACTGGGCCATCCAAATAACGCTGTACATGTGTGGTAAAAGGAATTTGGAGTGTTGGCAGCAGTCCAAAGAACCTCAAACGCTGGGAAAGTTCTTCTCTGCTTTTTCTAGCACCGCTGTAATTCGGAAACAACTTGTTTACTTTATGAATTCTTGTCAAAACTCAGTGCCAGAAACATGTACAGCTTCGAAATGGAGTTGACTGGATAAGACCTGGAAGCGAAGGCACAAGTCTGCAGTAAAGGGGTACAGAGAGCCGGCAGCTCCCTTCCACAGTGCAAATTTTAACATTTAAAAAACCTCCACAATTAGTGATCCAGATGACATGGTTAGGCTTGTTCCGGGTAACCGCATTTAGAAGCTGTCTCTCCAGTGCCTGCTATCCGAAGTGGAAGCTGCTGGTCAGCGAGGGGGTGGTTCGTGGCTGTGATAGGTCCGAGGAAGCAGCCTATGCCCGGGCACCAGTGCAGCGCCGGTTTGCTAAATGGCATCCAGGAGGGTTTCCCTGCAGAGTGTTTTGGGGTTGGGAGCGTGTGAGGATGTCCAGAAGGTGTATTCTCTGCCAGCAAAGAGGATCTCCAAAACCTCGTGTTCACGGAGGTGCGATCTCTTTACCTCTTCTCCCTTCTTCTCTCCAAACCAGGTGCCGCTACAGCACCAACTCCAGTCAACCCCTTCCAAGTGAACCAGCCTCAGCCACTCACTCTAAACCAGATGAGAGCCAGTCCCGTGATGGGAACCAGCCCTTCCTTCAGCGCCGTGCCGCCGATAAGCATGGAGCCAATACCTATGTCTTCCATGGCCCCAGTGCCTGTGGGGATGGCCCCGATACCAGCGATGGGCCCTGTGGCGTCTCTAACGAGGATGGGTCCGGGGCTGAGCGTTGCCGGATCAATGACCCAACCTCTTCACAGTACAGGCATCCCGCCGTCAGCCTCCCAGGCTACAAATACAACTAATCCTTTTCTCCTATAAAGACCCAATTAAAGGAACTTTTCTTTTCATAGTGTTTCCAGGCTGAAGTCTTGACAGCGGAATGAACGTGGCCTGTGTGGACTGAATGGTGTGTAAGAGACTTGGAAGTAGATTTGCAGTTTACAGTTATGATCTTTGAAGAGTTGTCTCTACTTACCAGTTAATCTAAATCTAGTCTTTGCTACAGATGGTACCTTACTTTGGCTTGTTGAGCATTATGTGAAATGTTCAGACTTTTCACCAAAGTTAGATTCTGCCCATTTTGTTACTTTGTTAATCATTTCAAGACACTTTCTAGGGAGAACCTGCCATTTTAAACTCCGTTGGCTCTTTTGTAGATGTCAGATGATGTGCTGGATCCTGAAGTTACTATTTCCCTGCATCTGTCACTTCTTCTGCCCATACGATAGACCTGAGATTCAGAGTGCTAGTGAATGTTTTGCACATAACTACACACAGTTCTAGACTGTTGGTTCACCCATAGTCCTTACTCTTAGAAGAGACCGATTCCGAGGGCCCAGGCGGCTGGTTTTTATGCATTAAACATTGCAACGCAAAAATCACACTGCTTTCCTCTGAGGTCCGAGCTTGTCTCAAAAGGAAAAAAAAACCACCCCACAAGACAGACAAAACACCCAAGAACATGCTCGAGTTGTCAAGTACCCGTGTGCTGTCGTGCGCAGTGTCGAACCGTACACTACCCTGAGGACTCTGAGGAGCTCGCTGTGAGTGGCATGCTGTGCTCCCGAGCGAGCGTCCTGCCCTGTGCTTGTCCAGTACCGGCTTCGTTCGGAAGTTACCGCGTGCATTTTGTTTTCATTTGACTTACAACATGAGTTGAAAGAGAGAGAAAAAGAAAAAAAGAGATACAGTGGGACACCTTTGAATTCAGTTTCACCGGGGCAAGCTTTAAAACTAATTCAGGCTTAACCTTGCTATATGCAGTTACTCTTGTATACTTTTGCACATATTTTGTTTAGTACAGTTTCATATTTGAGTTTGCAGAGTTACCTAATAGTCCTTTTTTTTTTTTTTGCTAATTTTTATAATGTGGTTCTTATTTAACTGTCTGGTTTTGATAGATTTATCAAGTCTGGCTGAAAAATTAAGATATTGGCAAATGTCATTTTTATGGTTTTAATGCCCTCTTATTTATGGTTTTAGCTCTTTGTTTCTGTAAAGAGAGTTTAAAAGGGAAGATTAACACTAAAATATTTACTTTGAAATGAAGTATTCATAATGCAAATCAGAACAAATTCTCGTGACTAATTATTTTTAGATGAATTGAATTTGAGCGTAACATGATTTCAGACTGCATTAAAAAGGAAAAACACTAAAGTCGCCTTTCCCTTGCTTTGTTCCCGTTTCCCCGTCCCCAGACTGGACAGATGTTCAGCCCTGATGAAGAGCGGCAGAGAGGCTGGTTGTTTTATTCTTTTTCTTCTAATACTTCTTGAGATGTTAAAAGTTCTAATGTACAAACAGGACTCGTTAATTTTACTGACTAATTGCTCTTAACGAGAGGTGCGCTCCATGCGAATAACCGGTTCCGTTCACCACTACTACCTGTGAGCTGAGCTGTCCGTTTTAACCCGCGTGTCTGGACTCATCGGCGCTAAAACCCTGCTCGGGTTTCAGCCGGCGTTTCTGGTGGAAACCTGGTCTGCTCCCAGACGCTCTCCAGGGCGCTGGCGCTGGAGAGGGATGTCCCGGTGCTCGCTGTCGCCTCGAGGGCATCTCTGTGAGCAGACCGATGCATCTTGGTGGCCTCTCCCTGATTACAAAGAGGGGGTGGGAAAAAAAAAACCCAAACAAAGAAGCAGAAAGAAATTGCCAGAGTTGTGTGTTCTGGTGTAGTGGTGTTGCGAGGGGCTGGCTGACGGGGGGGGTGTGGGGGGGGGCGGGTGTAGGGGGAGGGGGGGGGGGGGGGGTCTAACTTTGGCGGGTAGGGGAGGCTGCGAGACTATCAAACCTAGAGTACAATCACAGATTGTAGCTGTGTAGGTCGGTGTAGTTCTGTTAGTAGACGGAATTCTAAATGCGTGGATGTTTCTATGCAGATTGTTCTATCCTCTTGAATACTGATGAATTGGCAAGTAGGATTCGGAGTACTCATCTGCATTGTTGTATAGGAGGAAGGAGAATTGCTGTCCACACCCAGTATATGTCTTTAAAAAGAAACAAAACAAAAACCCATTCATGTTGCCTTTCAGAGTAAGGAAAAATACTTTACTTTTTTGTTGTTGTTGAAGTTATTGAGAAGTGTAGACCAGGAAGGGTGTGATTCTTGCAGGTGGGGGGTGGGAAGTGCTTTCCAATTGATCTGTGGCAAGACTTATCCGTCGTTATTTTTTCCAGTTTAATTTTAGCAGCGAGGTCACTCGACGATTTCCCCTTAGTCTGTCACCTGCAACGGTCACTTGGGGCATTGTCTATTTGGCCAAAAAGTTGTAACCCATCTGCTTGTTAAACGCTTGGTAGCTGGTTTCTGGAGGCAGGGTGGGGTCGACAGTAAGTGTTGAGCAAGTCACCCACAGGGCTGAGTCACCGCCTGCCCCCAGGAGCTGCTGGCAATGTGCTGGTGGTCTGGTGGGGAGCCCCAGCTTCAGGAAACTGCTGAATGGCAGTTGGATGCTTTTACCAAGCCGCTTCTGTAAGAGCTCTGTGACTTGAGATAGAGACTAACATCGAACCGTAAAGCAGGATGAGGCACGCTGGAGAGCGCCCGGCCCTGGTAACAGTGCCAGGAGCTGCGGCAGGCGCTGTGTGCAGGAGGGTGAGCAGCCAGGTTGCTCCATCTGCTGGGTTCCACGGCTGGAGACGTGCCCGTGTCTCGTGTGGGGCACGTGGCAGCGACGCTGTCCCAGCCAGGCGACGCTTCGGTCCTGTCCAGAACGGTCAGTCTCTTTTTTGCCATAATTTAACTGCTCTCCAGAACAATCCTTCCTCGCTCTCCCACTTCTTTCTGCGGGGAGGACGTGTGCGCGTCCGCTCGCATCTGCTCTGGCCCATTTCTCCAAACGCATTTCCCTCTTCCCCGTCTGTTCTCACGTGCAGATATTAAAAGTGCTTTTAATTTTTAAACTGTTAGTAGCCCAGAATAGCCTTACTGGTCAAATTGACCAAAGAGAAAGTGTTAAATATTTTGTGAAAAAAAAAAAAAAAAAAATTAACCCCCCCCCTCCTTGGCATAATTTTAACCCCCAAATAAGCTCAGTTATTTATTCAGTTTTATACTCTATAGAAACTAAACTACATCGAGGGGACAGGGAAGGAAAACCGCCAGGGTTGTGGTGTTTACAGTCTTTTGGAAGTCCCGTGGCGCAGACGACTCTCATTACCCATCTTCCCTTTTGCTGTTACAGTTTCTGATGTGTACTGTATGTGTTAATATTGCACAAACGGTGGAGAAATCGATGGTTTCTTTTTCACGGCAGAATCTCACCAGACTCGCTTCCTTTACAAGTGTTACAATTATTTACCAAACCGTTTTCATAATCCTGGGAGCCGGCTGCTTTTTATGAATTTGTGCTGACTATTGACATTATTTACTGTATAAATAATTTATCATTTGTACTATTGTATCATAATGTCTGTACCTTTGTGTCATTTTTCCCGAGCGATGTCACAGATGTGATATTTAATAATGCCATCAGAACAGTGGAAAGACGAGGGGTTTGTAGGTGACTGGTCAGAATTAAAACTGTATTGCTTATATCCCAGCTGTGTCGCTTTGTCAAGCCTCTGCGTGGCCTTTACAGCCCCGCTGGGAAAGCCACTGCTGCCGCGTTCAGTTTCCCGTTCGAGGACGCTGGTGGGTTGGTTGAGGCGATTTCAGGTTGGTGCTACAAGTCCTTGGTGCGAGGAGAAATCCAGCCATTACCGTACGCTGTTGCGTGG
>NW_010427320.1:10000-10825 GCF_000710305.1 Buceros rhinoceros silvestris | reverse complement strand
GCTGGGGGGTTGTTTGAGTCGTTTTCGGTTTGGTTCTACAAGTCCTTGGTGCGAGGAGAAACCCAGCCATTACCGTACGCTGTTGGTGTGGTCCCCTCGAGGTGCTCATGGCTCTCTGGGGACAGGCCTGCTCATGGCGGGAGGAAGGAAGGTTGAGATGGCTTCAATCACCAGTTGAGACCTTACTAACTCAATAAAAGCGAAGACTTGCTGTGTTGCAGGTGGCTGAATTGCTTCTTTGAACCATGTTGCCCTTCACAGCGTTTTTGGAGGGGCGATCGAACCCTGTCTCGGCGGAGGTTCCTCTGTTTATGGCGAGGAGTCTAGGGAGGTTGCTCATGGAGTGAGGGCTGGGTTGCTGGGACAGCACTGGGTGTCCTGGCTTCCCGCCTTTGCCTTTCCCACAGCCTTGGATCGAGTGGCCTCGCAGGTGGGCGAGGCTGCCTCGAGCCGGGACGTGACTTCAACTTCTCCTCGGGGATGGTTTGGGCTGAAGGGTGCTTCATTAAGAGGCAGTTTCAGGAGCCCCTCCGGGTTCCCTGCGGTTACCGTTTGCTGCCCATCAGGCTGGTCACTAATCAGGTACTTCATTTCTTCACACTGAGACCGTGGCAGCGCTGGAGACCTACCAGAAAGGCGGCTGTGGGGAAAAGAGGGTCTGGTTTGTTTTCAGATCCACGGTGTGGAGCTGCCTGGGGGTGTTGGCCAAACCCAGGAACGTTCTGGTTTCCCTGCTGGCATGTTCTCTTCCTCCACTGAGGAGCAAGGGGGGCGTTTCCCACCTTTGGGCGGGACCGAGCATTATCCAGAGGTTTGCCCTCACCT
>NW_010427320.1:924-9734 GCF_000710305.1 Buceros rhinoceros silvestris | reverse complement strand
GTTGGGCGGGACCGAGCGTTATCCAGAGGGTTGCCCTCACCCGCGTGGTGCTGCCAGGGTGGTGGTGTTGAACATGTGTGTGGTCGTTACCTCTTGTTTGTGCTGGGCCGAGTGGTGCAACTCTGCTCTTGCGCTCGTTTTCATGGTGTGGGGCAGCTCGTCTCCTGGCTGTGGCCAGACCCCTGCCAACGCCTGCGGTCCACGTGTCAGAGAACCAACAGGATTTATGCAGCCCTTCAGGCTAAAAACTTCCTCCTGTTTGAAGCTGGTTGTCGCCCGCCCTCCAGGTCATCTCCTGTCTCCAGGTGGGACACAAGCGACCATGGGTTTTGTAAGGACACAAGGTTGGGATCCTGCCCCTCTGCTCTGGGAAGACCCCCCTGCAGGGCTGGATCCAGCTCTAGACTCCTCAGCCCAGCAGAGACGTGGACCAGGAGCAGGGCCAGGGGAGCCCACGTCGAGTCAGCATCCTGCAGCGCCCACCCGGCCCTCACCTCCACCCGCTCAGCGGCAGGTTGTGAAGGTCTCCTCCAGCTCCTGCTCCCACCGGCCGTCACAGAGGCCGGGAGTGTCAGTGGTTTCCCAGAGGGGTTACGGGGCAGCTCTACCAGTGACTGCTCACCGCAGCATCTCTGCTCCAGGAAGCTCTCTGCTGCCCACGCTGCCGGGGATGAGCCCAGCACACGGGGGAGCTGCTGGACTTGTTGCCAGCTCATGTCTAGCTTTTCACCAACCAGCACCCCCAAATCCTCCTCCTCAGGCCCTTCATCCCCTGTGCTGATACTGGGGGTTGCCCCGTGCCGTCACTTGTCCCACACGCGATCCCCCAGAGCTCTGTGGCTGAACCACCTCCAGTAGTTTCGAACAGAAAATCCTGAGAGACCTTCCCTGTGCCCCACTGGGGTGGGACCATGGAACATCTGCAGATCAGGCAATGGGCTCCATGGTCTTCCTGAAGGGCTCCTTGGGCAGGGAATGAAGTTTGGTGCTTTAATCAAGTAGAAGGGAGCCGGTTCTGCCGCGGTGTAACAGCACATATGGCCGAGGAGACCGTGGGCTGGCTGGGGTTGTGCTGGGTGACGGCAGTGGGGGTGTTTTTTGCTTTCTTAATGTCTTCATTAGCAAGTCTGGCACTAAACGTAGTGATATTCTCTGAGGTGAACTTGGGTACTTAAATATCTTGGCCTGAATAGAGCTGTAAAAATAGAAACCTGCGGCAGTTAGATCTTCTGCTGATCTTCCCTCTGAAGGACGAGAGACTGAATCACTTGCACCCCGGGTTCTCTGCAGCCTCCCTCCTGGGGGCTCGCGCCTGGTTTCCATGGCCAAAGGATGGTTTCGAACAGGATTTGTGCCCCAGAGATGGCCAGGCACGGGAAAATGGTCATCTCCAGCTGGAACCCCCGTCCTTGTGCTCCACCGCGGAGGGTGCAGGTTGGGTGGTCTTTGCTCAGCTCTCTGCTGGGTTCCTGCTTGGGGGTTCGCATGGCCTGGAAGAAGGTTCAAAATTGCTGGTGGTGGCTGCTCCAGACATGCCACTGGTACAGGCTTGTGTGCGTGGACCTTGTGCTCTCTAGCTGGCTGGGTGGAGGGTGCAGGAGGTTCATGATGCTCTCATGGGGCGCTCAGTTCCTAGAGCACGTTTGAGGGACACCCTGATGTCCTGCGTGGGCTCTGCCGCAGCCACCCACTCATCCAGTCGCTGCTTGGTGCCGTCTGCTGCTGGACTGAAGGAAAAAGGCCCAGAGGTAGGTGGCTCTTGGGGGTGCTCTGGGGTGCTGGTGGGGCCTGATGTCCCCTAGATGTTGGGGAGGTGGCAGTGCCTGGCCAGACACAGGCTCCACACAGCAGCTGAGGGTTCAAGCCTGGCTCTATCACACCAGTGCTGTTCGTTCTATGCAACCCCCATCTCCTGCTGCTGCCCTCTTCTCCTGTCACCCCACGGACCCACGTCCAGAGCATTTAGCCCTCTGTGTCCCCAGGCAGCAGGTCCTGGCGTGATGCTACAGGCACAAACGGGTCATCCTGCAGCTGGGTCGTGCTGGGCTGAAACGCTGCTGGTAACGAGCCCAGGGGGAGCTGGAGCTGAAGCTCCAACGCTCTCCAGATCTGGCTGTTCTGGGCTTCTGTGGCTTTGGGCTTTATTTTCCTCCTTCTTTTTCCTTTGCAGTATTTCCAGAGGCTCCTGCTCCGAAAACACCACTGCTGCTGGGGAGCAGTCGCTGTCACCTTGAATCACCTGCAAGGCTCTCCTCCTTGGACAGGGAGAACTTCTAGCCCTGCAACACGGCCACTCTAAAGCGGCCTCGCAACAAGGTCTGTTTCTGGAGCGCGTATGCCGGGGCTCTGGCTCCATCCCGGGAGGCAGCCGGGAGGTGTTTGCCCCGTGCTCCCAGGACAAGGGGCAGCCAGCCGAAGGGCAGCCGGCACCATCGCACCGAGCAATTTCCACGGAGGAACAGGAAAATCTTGGGTGTTCTTCATGCAGCCTCGTTAGCTAACTGTTGTTAACAACCTCTGACAGCTTCCTCAGGGTCGAGAACTGCCACGGGAGGACAGGAGCTGCTGCTGCTGCTTCGGGTGGTGGCAGGAAGGGCTGCGAATAGCAGTGCCTAAAGGGCGTCCATGGTTGTTTGGGTTGTTTTGTTTTTTCAGAAAAGGCCATGAAGATGTTGGGAGGGTGGAACCCCTCTGCTGGGAGGAGATGGGAGGCAGTTGCTCCCCTCAGAGAGTTGCTTCCCTTCTCTGGAGCAGAGCAGGCTGCGGGGCGCCCTTAGTGCAGCCTGTCAGTGCTGCAAGGGGCTGTCAGAGAGCTGGGGAGGGGCTGGTCAGCAGGGGCTGTGGGGACAGGACAAGGGGTGGTGGTTCAACTGGGAGAGGGAGATTCAGACCAGAGATAAGGAAGAAATGTTTGACACTGAGGGTGGTGAGAGCCTGGCCCAGGTTGCCCCGAGAGGGGTGCTGGTGTGACAGGACAAGGGGTGATGGGTTCAGCTGGGAGAGGGAGATTCAGACCAGAGAGAAGAGAAAGATTGTTGCTGCTGAGGGTGGTGAGACCCTGGCCCAGGTTGCCCCGAGAGGTGGGAGCAGCCCCATCCCTGGCACCATCCCAGGGCAGGTTGGCCCTTGGGGCTCTGAGCCCCCTGCTCTGGGTGCAGATGTCCCTGCTCCCTGCAGGGGTGGGACTGGGTGAGCTTGAGAGGTCCCTTCACCCCGAACCAGCCTGTGATTCTGTGGTTTTCATTTTTCTGGAGGGTTTGACTCCCAGGCCTCTATTCAGTCCATGTCCTTGGCTCTCTCCCTCCAGGGTGGTTTCCTCAGGGAAGCAGGAAAGCTCTCCTCTGCAGTGAGCATGGTCCTTTCTGAAGCTCCTCCAGACTGGGAGAGCAGAGGGCGGCTTCTGCAACATCCCCAACTCTCTCATGGGCCTCATTTACCTCCGGCAGGTCTCGCTCTGTTCTGATGGCCTTGAAGCCTCATCCCGTGTCAGGACACATGTTCTGAACAAAGAGTTTTTGGGGCTACCTGGGGAACAAAAGGGAGGATGATGTACCAGTGAATGAGCTGGTGGCTACAGCCACCTGGAGAATGCGGGGAAGGGGGTTACTTGGAGCCTCCACTGCTGCAAAGCTGGGTTTTTCCTGGTTTTTGGCTGTTCTTAAAGCATGGGTTCTTTTAACTCGACCTGCAGGGTCATAAATCCCTCCCTTATTACTGTCACCCGCGCTCGCAGCGTGGCGGTGTGTCTGCCTTTGCTCCTCCGTCGTGAGCGCAGAGGTTCTCTCCAGGGTGAGGCAGCTGCAAACGCTCTGTCATGCCCAGAGACTGAAACCAGAGACGCTTTTCCAGAATCATAAAGGCAGCCTGAGGGAGACGAGTGTGTCTGTGAGAGAGATCCGCAGTTCTCCCTCGGAACAAAGGACAGCATCGAGCTCGGGAAATGCTGACTGAAAACATCCCCCCCAACGTGTGCCCGACCGAGCACTCCGCAGCGAAGTGCTCACACGCTGCACCCAGAAAGGCCTTGAAAAAGGTGTGTGAGGTTCTTAAACATGCTCAAGACATCGAGGAGTCAAAAACAAAACAAAAAAACAAAAAACCCCCTGAAAACCAACAAAACCCAGAGAAGTTGGGCAAAGAGCCCTAATAACGGAGGGGGCGCTGCGGGATCTGCGCAGAGTCGCGCAGCTGAAATACTGCTGGGTGGAGCTGGGGGTTTTGATGGTTTTTAAATTCTGGCTTTTCAGGGTTTTAACCTTCCCCAGTCCCTCCAGCCCGGCCGCACACGGCAACACGCGTGTTGGCTTCGGTGGCTCTCCCTGTGTGATGTCCAGCTGTTTGGAGCAGGAGCAATTCAGGGGGTGGGTCGTGGCACAGCGCTGCGAAGAAGAAATTCTCCGCACCCCTGTGGGCACCGAGTCTGGGCTTTATCGGGGTTTTAACATGATTAAAACCTCTGCTGAGTTTTGCTCTGATTGGAATGGGGGCAGGTTATGGCACTCAAGGGAAAACAGCCCCCGGAGCGGTAGCAGGTTTAGTGGTTGAGTGTTTTGAACGCTGACAGTTCTGCTACTGCAGCAAACTGCTTCCCAAATACTTCTGAAAAGGAAACAAAATTCCTGGCATCTCCTCTGAGGCAACAGGAAATGCTTATTAATCTGGATTCCAACGTGACTCCGTGCCGAGATTACAGCGGTTGCCAAAACGAGTGGTGGAGCAGCTCGCCGGGAGGGTAAAATTCCCCAAAACAAGACGGCAAAAAGGTAAGGGATGAAAAATCACCTGTAACTGCGTTTGTGTGTTTATAAAGAGTATAAAAGAAGCTAATGCTCAAATTACAGTGATCACATCGTCTTTTCAGAAATTGTATTTATTCAATCGTGCTCCTCAGCGTGAAATAACTGGAAGTGGCTGCTGTATCCGCCCCGTGGCCGGAGGCTCCGCAGCGCAGCGCTCTGTGTTGTGACTTGTGTTCCTGCAGTTTCACGGTCTTGGCAGTTCACTTCCAGGGCGGTATCGTCTTGAGTCACTCTCACAGTCACCTCGTGGTACTCACAGTCAAACACAAGCGATTACACGCCCAGATTTACACAGGAGAACGACCAAGCAGTGAGTCACTTCATCGTATCAGGCACGTCTCTCTTTTTTCCCCCTGGAAGAACAGCAGGTCTTGGATGGTTTAGGTCTTAGAAACACCCATTCTGGCACAAAAAATACAAACCCGAATGGCAGAAAGACAGACAAATCTCTTTAGACAACAGGGTTTATTCAGAGAGTAACGTCAGCTCCAGGGGATCCTCTGACAGGGGTGGGAAGGTGACAGAGAAGCTGCTCAGACCGAGGCCAGCTCATGCTGCAGCCCGTCGGCTGCGGAGCTGCTGTCACGCCCCGATCACCACCACGCCGCGTCAGTCCTGCTTGCAGGTTATGCAAGGGGAGAGAAAACCTGAGCGCGGCGGGTTCAAACCTCACCGTGTTGCTGTTTAACCGCCTTTCTTCGAGGAGAAAAACCAGTGTAACAATGTCAGCATAACGCACTGGCGGGAGGGACCTGCTGGAGGGAGGAGAAGGCAGCGCGGTGCCTCTGGGAGCCGGTTTGGAGCTCAGCGCTGCTTTTGACGGCGCACATGGCTCACGCAGATGACACTTGCTTTGCGAAGCCTCTCTAAAGTTGATTTTTTGGCCAATACGAGGAAAACTGCTGCTGCTTCTGCGAGGGGAAGCGCATGGCACAGAGACTCATGTGTGCATTTCACCGCCATGTTGCCATGGTGCCTCCCCTTCGGCAGGGGCGAGGATCACCATCTCCTGTTTCTACCACGAAGAAAAGCATTAGTCAAAAGAACCGGCTTTGCAATGATGTTTTAAACTACAAACAACAACAAACAAACAACTACAAACTTTGCTGCTCTGTAAGTATAGAGAGAGTGTACAAAAGGCTGTTATAACCAGGGTTGTGCTTGGGCACTGACTGCGAAGCCTCATGGGCTTGTGTTTCTTTCAGAATAAGCGGAATTTTCTCAGTTTAGTCAGAGACTCGTTTCCCTTTGCCGAAAAAGCCCCGAAGTGCTCAAGTTCTCTGTGAGCCTTTGCAGCTCTGCGGCCCCAGTTCGCTACTTGGGAATCGCGCCCATCACCGGTGGCGGGGCAGGGCGCTACGTGTCACTTGGGCGCACGTCGTAGCCCAGCTTCTTCATGTCCTTGGTCACCACGTTGAAGGAAATGGTCACAAAGCCTTGAGACCGCACCCTCGTCACTAGGAGAAAGAAGAGGTGAACGAAACTGGTTAAGAGGGGCCGGGGCAGGACGAGCAGCTGGTGTGTTGTATGGCAGGAGGGGAAGGCTGAGCTGTGGGCTGCTGTCCTGGCGCTCCTGCCTGCAGCCCTCCCAGGACTTACGTTCTCTTCCTTCTCCCCGTGCTACCACTCTGGGGTCAGTAAATTCTGGACGCCTCCCTGTGAACCAGCTTGCAGAAGGAAATAGAAAATCATTAATTAGATACATTGATGAATGTTTAATTTGATGCAATTCATTAGATGCACGTTAAAAAAACAGAAGGGGGGTGACGAGACTTTTGTTTGCCACAGAGTTTTAGAGACTGATTCACTTTATTGCTGATCTACTTCGATCAAAGATAAGTTCTGCCTCTCTAAGGAAAAAAAACATTAAATCCAAGTTATTTCTGGGCTAGACAGGATCTTTCTATGACACAGATGGTTTTGAAATGGATTCAGCTGGTGACTACTCAGAGTAGCAGAGAGGTGGGGATACTCTGAACGCACCAGAGGTGCAGGTAACACCAAAGGACACAAACTGGAGTGCAGTTCTACAGAGAAAAGTCCGTCAGTTCAATCCTGACTGTCGGGCACGGAGATTTCCACGCTGACTCTGGCCCGATGTGTGCGAGCAGCACAAGGCTGGCTCTGCTCTGCAGGTACAGGCCATCCACCACCCGACCGTCCGCTCGCAGGCTGCTCAGACTGTGCCTCAGCAACACAGTGGAGGAGAAAAACACTCTCAGTCGCTGTAAGACGGCTGCTTCGGATGGGAGGTGTGTGTGAACAAGACAGAGGTTGCAGCAGAGGTGTCCCGGTGCAAGAAAAGGTAGTACTGGAATCGTTTCTTACGTTGTGCCTTTGCTCTCCAGGTTGCTCAGTCCTTCAAGAAAAGATTTAGGGCTGGGCTGCAACCCGCCTCCTTAGAGCCCCGTGACAGCCCCTCGGCTCTGCAAGTCTCGTCACCGATGTGAATCAGCCTGTGGGCCACGGAGCTGGCACGCAGCACAAGAACTCGCGGGTCACTGTGCTCTGCTGAAATGAGCTCTTCAACCCAACGCTGAAAACCAGCTGAATTAGTGCTGCTGCAAGAGGGTGCTCCAGCAGTTTAAGAAAGCTCTTCAAAAGACCCAGACACCTGAAAACGTGATTTTTACCTGCAAAACTACCTGGTTATGAGACACAGTGTTACTGACACATATGCACCAGGCAGGGGCTGGTGACACCTTTGTGACTAAGAGCAAAAAGGACTTTAAAATGAAATTAGACTTTAATTATTACCTTGTGAACTTCTGCAGTGTCGATGTGGACTCCGGAACAAACATCGCGATGGTTCTTGTGTGCCTAAACCAAACGGAAGACACGCAGAGCTGAACCAAACAGCACTGGCAAGACTTCTTCTGCCTACAAAGGTACCAGGGCTTCAGAGCTGCCAGGCCACAGGACATCTCCCAGGATACTGCTTCCCCTTCCACACAGAAAGGGTTGGTTTGCCCAGGCCGAGCAAATCTTCGTTTCCAGCAGTGGGAATGAGAGTTTAGAGCATGCTGAGGGCGAGGGGGGAGAGGGAACGTGCGTGGATTTCTACACACCAGTTTGAATTTACAGTTGTCCACGGGATTACCAAAAAGGGTTTGGTAACCAGGGGCTGCTGCTAGAAAACCCATGTTCTTTTGTACCAAACATAAAAGGAGTAACTGCAAAGAATCTCCATTTCAGCCCTGAAAAGCCAGGTTGTCACCTCACCTTCCGGGGGTGAGGGGAACGTGAACAGCTCCATAACCTCTGACTACGTCGTTTCCGAAGAAGTCGGGTCCATAGATGCTCACCACAATCTGCGGCCCTGCAAATGAAGCGTGGGTGAGGGGGTGCCCCGTCTGCGAGCGGGATCCCTGCGCTCCCGGCACTCACAGCCAAACGGGTTGGTGCTCTTGAAGGTGATGTCGATGGGCAAGTTCCAGACGAGTGTGGTGGGCGCGACGTCGCTCGTGGAGGTGATCTGGGAGATGCCCTCCTCCAGGCCCTGTGGGGAGAGGGTGGCAGAAGCCAGCGGCCTGCCCAGGCCTGGCGGGTCCGGCAGGAGGGCTGGGCTTCAGGGGTGCATAGCAGGGCCTTACCGCTGTGGGAACCCAGTCCTGGCCGTAGACGAAGCAGTACTTGCAGTAGAGGTGATCAAATCCAGGGAACTGGCGGAAAGAGGCGCTGTGTGGGTGTGGAGTTACTGGGGCTAAGGGCCAGCCTCTGTGTACCCTCAGTCAGCTGCAGATGACGCCAAGTAGGTGGGAGTGTGGATCTGCTGGAGGGTGGGGAGGTTCCACAGAGGGGTCTGAACAGGCTGGATTGATGAGCTGAGGACAGTGGTCTGAGGTTCCACAAGGCCAAGGGCTGGGTACTGCCCTTGGGCCATAACAACCCCCTGCAGCGCTGCAGGCTGGGGCAAGAGTGGCTGGAAACAGGCAGCAGGAAAGGACCTGGGGGAGCTGGCCAACAGCAGCTGGAGATGAGCCAGCAGGGTGCCCAGGGGGGCAAGAAGGC